>NC_088980.1:96880273-97180273 GCF_963932015.1 Anas acuta | reverse complement strand
ATCTCCATCAGGGACACAGACAACCCAACCATCCCATCCCATCTAACAAAGTACCCTTCTGCTGCCCCTGGGCTCAAGGGGACCCTGGCTTCTGTGACCCTGTGGGGTGATAGCACTGAGTGACAGAGTTGTTCTACTTTGCTGTAGTCATGGAAAATGTTTTTTTTTAAACCCAAAACATCTGCACCAGTTCCCAAACACTGTGATTACAGTGGATGCCTTTGGGACTTCAGTTTAGTAAGAAGACACCCTCAGGTAAGGAGAAAGTAGTACTTCTAAAAGCAATGGTCATTTCCATCTTGTGTATCAGTGCACAGCTTGCACTCGCTATTGAGCAAGCAGGGCAACAGGGACTGGTGAAACTACCAGTATATTTAAAAGTGGTCCTGCACAGGGTTCATCACTGCACTGGCCCAAGTCATGTTTGCTCACTTGTGCTCTTGAAAAGGCAAGGAAGAGGCATAAAGTGTGGGTAAAAGGGAAAATAAAGGCATAATTTGTTTCCATATTCAGCTACAAAGCAGTTGTGTTTCATTCCTTCACATTCCTCACTGCTCCCCACTCTGCATTTGTAGGGACTGCATTAAATTGAGCTGAACTGACCTCTGTAAAAACGTCTACGTACAGCCTTGCAATTTGCAGTGCCTTTTCCTCTTTGATGTGCTTATAGTTTCCATTTACACTATGCAAGAATCTCAGACATTCATGAGCAAGCAGCTGGGCCAACTCGCCCGTCACTTCTCTCTCTTCTGCACTGCCCTGACAGCATGGAGCAGATGAACTCTAGTGGGTATCACCCTCTGGAAGATTTCCCTCGCCTGATGGGAACCCTCTGTTGTCATCAGGCTGTTGGCCAAGGCACTGACTTGAGAGGAGTTTGCCTCTTCCCAGCTGGCATCAAATTACTGCAGCAACCTCTTGGGCCTTCTGCAATAAGCAGGCGTTTGGGATTAAACTAACTCCCATCCTTCTTGTAACAACAGTACCCAGAATCACATTTGTCCTACCCATCCCACCCTGAGGGTGCAGAGCTCAGGTAGATTCACCCATCCCAAATGCCAGCACAAAAATCCGAGCGCCCGTTCCCTTTCCCACCAAGCAGGGAGTCCTCAAGAAGCAGGTTCTGTCCATCTGGTACCATGCTTGCACCCTGGATTGCTTTCAGCCAGAACCATGACCTGTAATGGTCCACGGACCATTTTACCCTTCCATAACCTTTTTATCCAGCACTAAGAAGCCAGAACAGGGGCACAAATCTTGCTCTTGGATCTTGCCCTGACTGCTGCACTCCAGCTCCTTCAAAGAATCTGGTGGTGAGAGATTAATTAGGACTCTCTAATTGTAATTCCCAATTCCTCCATTCATTTACGTTGGCAGAACTGCTTTTGGTTACATTATATTCTAACTATTTTGCATGGAGAACACACCACAGAATTCCTGCCTGGCTGGATCATTTTGAATCGCCTTTCCAGCATTTTTTTAGTCTCAAGTTTATGCTTATTCAAATTCTAGTTAGTCTGTTTATCAAAATCCTATGTGGAAAATATGTTAATTGGCAGAGAAGTTCTTTTTTTCAACGTCAGCTTGCTCAGCCTGGATTCCTTACAAATGGAGCTGCAGTTTATTTAACAGGATACTTCACAGCCCACAACTTCCTCAGGTACCCAGTGCGAGCCCAGAAATGCGTGCAGCTGACATCCTCCCGTGCTCCAGCTGATTCACGGGCTGAAACCACCACTGTGATAATGCATTGCAAGGACTGCTAACGAGCAAGTTGATTGGAGCAATGCTGTATGCGGCTACATTGCTTTAATTTTAAGAGCTAACAAGGCTGCTGCTTCGATGTAACTTCTCCAAAGAGTGGCACTGGTCTGTTATCCAGGACCCAAGCTGTTCATGGTGACATTTGGCCAGTAGCCTGGCTGCAGAGAGAAAGAGGAAGGGTGGCAGGGGAAAGAGAAAAAGAACTCAGGGCCTATTTCAAGGCCTAAAACGTGGACAGGTTTGGTGAGAGATATCTCAGAGCTGTGCAAGGTAAACATGGTCTAAATCACCTGCTTTAGGAAGATAAGTACGCTGAGTTCCCTAAGCTAAATGTACGCGACTGCACTTTGATTGAAAACTTTGTGATGTGAAGACTGAAAATCACAAGGAGGAGGCAGGCAGCATTTAATCTCCTGTTGGATGACGATTCAAGATAGACCGATAGAGATACCTGCTGCCTGATAAACCAGTCAATACTGTAGATGGTAGATACTTGCAGGAAACAGACACAGCAGAGGCGGGGGGAAGGGGGGGGGATTCTCAGTATTTTTACATTTTCCGTCTGTTCTCAGCTCCCTGCTAAGCAAGATGAGATTTGTATTTTCCTGCGTTATCACACTTCAGATGCTGCAAACATCCAAATATTCTTTTAAAGGGCATGTTGTCTAAGTTAGGAGTAATGTGTATACCAATTGTGTACACAAAATCCAGGGAATTCCTGGTGCCTGGCAACTCTGGCATGATCCCGCCAGGATTCTTTATTACTTCTTTCTTGTATATTATGGAAGAATTACTTGCCCACCAACCAATTTCAAACTGAACGGTGTTGTTTTCTACAAACAGCAGGTCATACCTGGCTGTGAGACAGGAAAAAAAAAAAATAAAGGCAAAAATAAAGCATGAAGTTTGAAAAAGCATGAGGAAATCACAGACAAGCAGAAAGCACATTTCACACTTCTCTTTGAAAGGACTTGCATAAGTTGGTTTGTACATATTCTTACTGCAACGCTTCAGTTTTTGTGTGCACCTATCCTTCGTGCTATGTTTATTATGAGAGCTAAGACAGCAGGCTTTCTAACAGCTCTCTGCTGCTGCTGTCTTACTATGATTTTCCTATCTTTTAATTAAAAGTATATTTCACAGCCAAGCCAAATGCTTTATAATAACAAGAAGGAAACACAGAGAAACAGCAAGGAAAACTTTTGACCTGCTGTGGACTGAACATACTTCTTCTTGCCATGCAACAAGACTAAATCATCACATGTGCTGCTGATGGACATTCATCATTATTTCTTCCCAAACTGAAGGCATATTTCATTTTCCTGAAACCTGGATTTTCTCCAGATTCGCAGGAAAATGTTGCTGCCATTGGAGCTTGTTGCTGTATGTCACCACCTGCTGGCAAATATCAGTCGAGGGTTTCTATCTTGATTGCACAGATGAAACAGTGTAGACAAGGACTTTTATCTTCCTTGATAGAGACAGATAGGTGGCCACAAAGAGAACATATGTTATTTAAACAGATTTTTGGTCTTGAATGCATATATTCAGACCAAACTGTTTGTATAACATGCAGTCTGGATCCTGCCAGCCATTACTCAAACTAGTTCTTAATAAAGGAGAATAGATGAAATTGCATGGAAAAGGTTACCAATGTGGGCAAGTGTTCACAGACTCCCCTGGTTCATAGACCTGAGTTTGCTAGGAAAATAAATGAGAGTTTAAAAATGCATGGTATAGGCTTTTACTGTATTTAATTAACAACAACATAGAGTGAAAACTCCCAATAACCTTCTAGATACAATCTCAGATTTGAATATTCTGATCTATGCTATTTATTTCACAAGTTTAATGATGAGAGTTTGTGCTTTTTTGCCCTCCCCCCTGATATTTTTAGAAATAACTCTTTTGAATATGAAAGCATATTTTCAAGCTCCTAGTATTTATTCTATCCACTCTAATAGGTAAACGTGCATTGCAGTGTGGGCACTAATGCTGATAATTCATATCATTTATCTGATAGATCAGGAGCCATTATGGCCTGTTGTGTAAATTCATATTTTGGCACTCTTTAAAAAGTGGATTATTATTGACCCAATAGACCGTAACAGCTCCAAAGAAGCCATTACTGTCTATTGTGTAAATCCTTCATGGTGCATGTTTTATTGACCCTTTGGAGCCATCATGGTCTGTCTTGTCAATCCAGATGCCATGCATGCGTATTAGGGCTGCCTGCGTAACATCCGTATGAAATGGTAGTTACATTATTGATGTGGGCCTCTACAAAATTACATTTTGAGCCACATTAGTGAGCTATTTTTTCCTCAGGTTCCAGAATATCTATTGTTCTAGTTCACGTTCTGAGCTAAAGATCAGGGCTACAAAAATCATTTTGAAATAATGAAGCCGTTACTCTTTTTTTTTTTTAAGAGTGAGAATCTAACTTGACTTAACCAGGGAAAACACAAAAACAGCCATAGGCAGTCAGATCACAGCCTGCCTGGTCTAGGATGCTGCTCACACCAGACAAGGCTCCTGAGGAAGAGCATCCAACATGCTGTTGAGCATGACCATCACGCTGGGCTCTTCACCACTGCTTGCATCGCCTGTGCTGGATGATCCATCTCTGGCATTGCCCCTGAGGCACTGGATGATAATTTCATCCCAGTTCTGCTCTGAATCAACCAATCCTGTCCTTTACTCTCTTCATCTTGTTCTCTGTCCCCCCACCCTCACCCCTCCCTGCAGCATGTGCCTGACTATACATGTATAGGACAGATCTATAAATTTAGGCAGAGCAAATGAAATCAGAGAATCATAGTATCACTGAGGTTGGAAGAGACCTCCAAGAACATCTGGTCCAACTGTCCCCCTACCACCAATGTCACCCACTAAACCATGTCCCTAAGTACAAGGTCCAACCTTTCCTAATACACCACAGGGACGGTGACTCCACTACCTTCCTGGGCAACCCATTCAAATGCCTGACTGCTCTTTCTGAGAAGAAATTTGATCTAATTTCCAAATTTGAACCTCCCCTGGCTCAACTTGAGGTCATTCCCTCTTCTAATTGTCCTCTCCTCCCATCAGGATCCACAAAACCCTTCTTGCCAGACAGCAGGATCAGCAGTTTCCCTGCTTGTGGGAGAGGCTGAGCAATAAAATGGCTGTGGTGTTAGAAAAATTGCACAAGGAGCAAGCAAGTGAACATGTTCAGGTGAAAGTGCTCAGAAGTGCAGTATGCACTGAGGTGCCTGCATCTGAGAACTTTAATGAGAAGCAGAACCCAAACTTTCCTGGGGGAAAGTCTGTCCTTAGGAGGTGCCTGCCCCTGCTCCCAGGCTGAAAGTGTTCATTTGGATAAGACAAATCCTTGCAAACCCTTTCTGTCTGCAGGGGAGTGGTGCAGACACAGGGATGTGTGTCCCCATGCAGCTCTCCTCCCCACACTTCCCCATCTACCTCTTCCATGTCCTCTAGCCCTACACCTCCCCAGCCTCCAGTCCTGTCCTGAACCACAGGCATCACTGCACCAGGCACACGTCCCACAAGGTAAGCACAGTTCCTGGTCAAGCCCACTACATGCAACTGGTCTTGCTCCTTTCCTTAAATGATTCCCAAATAAAAACCACACAGGAACAACATAATCTGAGTTGCTGCAGAAATAAAGTCTTCCTGAGGCAAGATTGAATTGAACTGCACAGCTAGTGGGGCTAAGTTCAACCTGGAACTGCCTAAATGCTTGAATTATTCCTATGCCTGGCATAATAAAGATCTAGTGTTGGCACTGGTTCCTTGTCTTATACATTCATAAATATTTATCCAAATATTAATGAGCAGAAAACAATTTATTTCCTTTTTTTTTCCCTAATTGTAACATCAATTCTAATATGTTTTGTTACTTAGTCACCTCACAAGTAAATTGATTTTCTTATCCACCAATAAGTATTTAAATGTTTTACAAGTGTATGCCAGGATTCTGAAATGAGAACTGTGTTTGGAACTCATAGCAGGGCTGGTACTTTCAGATTCTTTATTATTTTATTTTGTTAACAAAGTTGTAAAGTACAGTTATGTAATCAAAATTCGGCATAAGGAATGGGTAGCAGTTTCATGCAATGCACATCTCTGAAGTCTTCTTCCAACAACAGGCAGCTGCAACGTATGCATGCAAAATGCATGGCACATTACAGAAGAACATTTGCTCCTGTTCTTCCTCTGCACACATTATTTTCTCTTTTCACACACAAACTCCTCTAGTGCATAATATTGACACAATTTATGATTACCAATTGTATGTGTGAGTATCTAGTTTCCAAGATGGCATTCGAGAACACTTTTTGAAATTTAGTTTTCAATTCAGCAGCTTACTAAAGCCCACGACTGGCTCAACATATGCAGACAGTCCCAGCAAAGTCAACTCCCTGCTTAATCACCTTGCTAAACTGGGGCCTCACTTTTGCTACATCTCAACAACTTTTCATCACCCACCTAGCTAATGAGAGATTCGGGTAATCCGACCTTCCATAGTAACTGAATTTTTTTCAATGTTATGACTTGTGAGAGCTGTATATTTCCTTGGAGGAGAAGATGAAGTCTTTGGTCTATGCAGCTCACTAAAGGAGCACTTTATTAGTCCAGCATTTCCTAGTGTGTGGCTGGAAAATGTATCAGATGCTCACTGACATCCTGCTGTGCGTTAATGCCAGGGGACCACAGCAAACAATCCCTGGTGCTTGTAGGAATTGGGCAAGGGACGCTATTCTTCCCATTATCTTTCTAGGCAGGATGTATGGGAGATGTAGCTTCTCTGACATAAACAGATTTACATGAGGGTCATATATTTCAGGCAGTCCAGAAACACTTCTCCATACCTTGATGGTGCCTTGGAGAGCTGCCCCACCTATCCCATGTAGCTGGGCACTGGAACAGTTGCTTTAAAGCTATCCCAGATGAGGAAAGTGGAGTTTATACATGTCTTTTCTGTTAACATTTTGTCATTTGTCACTTACCCTGAGAGTGATTTATTTGTCGTTTTTCTGAACAAGAGAATAAGAAGCTCTCCTGATCTAGTAAAATATACAAAATCCTTTTGTTTTTTCCCTAATACAATTAAGAAGAATTTAGGTAGATCTAATATTGATGAAGTTCATATACTGGACACGATGTTTACCAAATAAACACATTTATTTTATAAATGGTAGCTTTACCTCTTTTCTAATCCACTTATTTTTAGAGCTAGGAATTGATTTGTTCAGATGTAAGAATAGCCTCTCTACCACCAGCTTCAGGGGAGTTGTACTCAGCACACATTGGTGTAAGCATAGGCAAAATTTCAACCCATCATTTTGGTTTATCATCTGCTTGCTTCCTCCTCATGGATTTCTGAGACAAGAGACAACTTGCAACGTTGCCAAATGAACTCCTGGAAGGAGAGGATGAGGGCTCAGAGAAGCAAAACTCAAAGTCTCAGACAGCCAGGTCTCAGCTGAAGTCAGGAATAAAGACTACCTTCTGGGAATATTCCCTACACCACGTTGGTCCCCATTTAACTACAGGAAAGAGGAGCTAGACCAGGCAGCTGGGCATCTCAGTGCTGTGAAGTTTGCACTCTTCTGTGTCCCTACTGCTGCAATGCCATAAAATTCCCTGAAAGCCTGCACCACCCATCATCGTAGTTTTGCAGGGCTGAAGTAGAAACTCCCAGGGTCTGACAGCCTTCTGTTTCAACACATAGCCTTATGCTTGACTTTTTTATATGCAAACAATAAATGCTCAAGGTCTGGATTTTTGTATCTGTATTGTGTCATTCCATTTATGGTCAGAAAACCATGAAAAAAAAAATGGCTTTTGACTGTCTTTCTCAGAGTGTACAGCCGACGGGTTACATGAAACAGCAGGGCCGCTGTGAAAAAATACAACCAAAATTTTTAGCACCAGGATTACCTCATTAATAAACTCCTGGCAGACTGAACACACTGGAGCTGGAATTACTGGAAGGACGGGAAGGATAATGATTTACCTTCAGACTTCCCAACTGCAGCTGACTCTGAATCCTGCCACAAAAGGCAAACAAACAAAGCAAAACAAAACAAAACAAGAAAATATTTGATGACTTTGACTTTCTGTTTTTCTGTGACAACCAACATCATTTATGACCCATTATGTAATGACATGAGCATTATATATTGAAAAGCTGTCTTGAAAGATGTTGTAAATAAACATTTCTGGTTTGCAAACAGGAAGCCAGAAATATTACTGTGGAAGCTGAGAGGATGGGGTTAGATTCTTGAAATGCCAGTGATTTGTTTTTCCTTCCATCTTTCCCAAGCTTGTGGTGCAGTCATATTGTTATTAGCTAATGCATTTCCTTTTCTCTCCACTCCCATAGCTAAAATATAACTAAATAATAGTAATAGTAATAGTAATAGTAATAGTAATAGTAATAGTAATAGTAATAGTAATAGTAATAGTAATAGTAATAGTAATAGTAATAGTAATAGTAATAGTAATAGTAATAGTAATAGTAATAGTAATAGAAAGAAAGAGAGAATAAACAGATGAAAAATAAGAAGTGGTAAAAAAAAAAAAATGAATGAATTGGGGGTATAAAGTATTTGGGGCTACAGGGGTTTACAGGGGTTCAAACCAAAAGAAAGGAGTCCAACATCCAATAGCGGCCCATCTTAGACATTTCAGCAGAAGGCACAAAATCAGCAAGAATAAATTTTCCCTTGCAGAAGCATCTTCAAACTCCACGTAAAAGTGGTGTCTGGCACCATGCAGGGGTGGGTTTTTCAGGTATGTGTAGTTATGCTGACAATGGTGAGCATAAAGGGAGAGCTAATAGTTTTTACTAGCCTAAGTATTTTGTGGAGGAAAAAAAAAAAAAAAAATGTGAAAAGGCTTTGGGGGTTCAAAACTTTTCTTCAGGACTGAAACTTGAAACTTCAAGGTAGGCTTTACTGCTTCCTTTCGTGATGTGAAGAAGAACTCGTACACTCAAAATCGGTTTGTTTTTTGAGCTGTTTCTGAGCCCAGTAACTCCCTCTCAGCCCTTACGAACACCAGACACTGTTGCAAGCTCCCAGCAGCAGTAGGTTTCCGACAGCCCCGTTGCAATCCTGGCTCGACTCTGCTGCCCTGAGCATGGACCAGGAGCTGACATGGGAGACGCAGGAGGCTCACCAGCCAGTTCCACCAGAGGAGGATCAGGCCCTTTCTCCTTTGGACGCATTTCAAAACATCCCTCTTTTTTTTCTTTGCTGACTGCTCATAACAGTTGCCTGGTCCAGGCATCAAATAAACACTGGCTTTTATATGCCGGCACTAGTGTTATTGTGAAGGAAGTGTTCAGTCAAACAATACCGCTGAACAAAATCTTTTCTCCTACTGATGTCGTGTGACAATTTTTTATTTTTTTTCACTCTAACCTGAATTTCTAACCCACTTTAAACCTGCCATTTTTTCACACATTAATGGGAAGATATTTTTTTTTACTCTATTCTCTGCCTTTCCCCCCCCTTCAGTAGATGAACTTTAAATGCAATAGTGTGCTCATCCTGAGTGACCCTGCCTGCTGGGAGTAATTGTCTAGAGGAGAATAGAAGAATCTAAGAGCTTTTGTGAAAGGGAATAGAGAAGACAGACTTTATTATGATTCTGAATCGTAAGCGCACTCTCTTTTTTTCATTCTCTCTTTTTTTTTTTCTTTTTTTTTTTTTTTCGGGTTCTAACAGCTGTTTCCCATCACAACCGGTGTTTGAAAGACACAGCAAAATTGAGTGTATCAGTATCACAATTAGTTTCACAGGCGGCTAATAACTTACTTGCCAGCCATGCCTGATTTAATCAGGACAGTCCTGATTTATGGTTGTTTGTCCCAGTGTCCGATTTTCTCTGCCAGCTCCATCACAAGGAGATGCATGCAGCCTGCTCCTGTGTGCCGTCAGGGCCACCGGTTCACGACGGTGGGCTGGCTGCACTGGAGGGGAAAAAGGAGGAGGCAGCTGAAATTAGAGGTCTGGAGTCCTCTAACAAAACTCAGAGAGCATATCCTTCTTGCTGTGATAAACGGAGTGGCTCGCACTGGTGCAGGCATGCCAGGCTGTCTTATGTGGGCTTGTACATTTATCAAGGTATCTCACAGTGGCCTGCTACTCCCTCTTCCCTTGTGACCTGGAGGAACCTCCTGGGTTAAGGTCAAGAGGTGATTTTAGCAGCACATTATCTCAAGCCTGCAAGGCCCCGAGCTGCTGCTAGTGAGTCTTCTGTCAATGGTGCCAAATTACGCGTGGCTCATTTCTGCAAAGTGATCTACTGCTGCTGCTCACTGGGGACAGAGCTGAGACCATCCAACTCATTTTTCTTAGGACTGCAAGCTGGCCTGGATGAAGTCCCAGCAGTGAGAGCCCAGCTCATGCCTTTCTCACTCAGCAACTCTACTCCATGAAGTTGAAAAAAACGTCTATGAGAAGCTATTTGATGGATCAGTTGTAGCACGTAAAAGATGAGATCTGAGATAGTCTTGCCTGTAGACACAAAATGGCAGGAAAAAGAAGAGAAGATAGGTTTTTAGGAAGCTTTTAGCTAGGCTGGTGATACCACTGTCCCTCCAATTTATAAATATGGGAAATATGCAATATGGGAAACATAGGAAATATCCAAATATTTTCCCTAAAGAACAGAGAGATGTTAAGATGTTACAGATAGGCATCTCAGCTGACACCTGCACAACCCTTCAGGGCTGTATTCCCTGCAGTTTCATCTGCAGATAAAAACCTCTCTGTAAAGTTCTCTTTGCTGTGATGTTCACAGTACCAGGAAGGTGATTAGGCCACCACTGAGCTGAGACCACTGCCCATAGATGTCTTTCTCTTACCTTGTGATCCCTAGTCTGCTTTTTTCTCTGTTTCTCACTCATTTTTTTTGGTTTGGTTTGGTTTCATTTTGGCTGTGGTGATGGAGGAGGGTGTCAAATCTTTGACCCCAGTTTCTAGGTGCCACTACCCTTAGGGATGTCTAATTAGTGCAGAAGTAGCACATTCATGTCAGAGGGAGCTTGTGCATCATGTTTTCAACTTGTGAACAGAGGTACCCTGCTTTAGTTTGAAAGGCTGTTGTGGAAAATCCCTCATGCCACCTGTTTTTAAAGATGTGTATTTCATGTCTATAGTTAGCTCTGAAACGTGAAAGACAATATGGGCCTTGTCATCACCTTCTTAAGTCAGGAACCCAGTAATCTCAGGCCCCAAGTTTGAAAGGGGAGATGTAAGCAGGCACTTTGCACCTTCCTTATGCGAACTGGGCAATCATGCTGCATGGACATTGCTTGGGGTCTCATGCAGCCCTGGTCCTTGCCCTGAGGAACTCACAGTTTGGGTAGAAAAGCAAAAAAGTCTCTGGGAGACTAGAAAAGAGGAGGGTTGTTTTGTTTTTGTTTTGTTTTGTTTTTCTTATTTTCCTCTTTTTCTTACCATATGTAGAGTGTTTGGTAACAGAAGAGACAGAATACAAGCTACTCAAATCAGAACAACTAACCAGGCTACAGGAGAAGTCATTGCCTAGTTCTCTACGTGACAAGATAACAAGCAGAGGCCACAGCACGTGTTTTTCTCCAGCTGGAAGAATCAAATCTACATTTGCAAGCCGCCTTCTCCTTATGGAGCAAGAAAGGAGCAGTTGCCGATTTCACTCAACTTTAAACAGAACTAAAATGCAAATCTGCATTCAGATTTTTGAGCTGAATGGAAGAGTTCTTGCACAATACCTTTCACAGGAGGTATTCACACAGCTTAAACTGGAGTATTTCCCTCCACCTCTCAGGTTTCCTATCGGCTATTTGTAGCTGGCCACACACTTGGTATGGAGACATTCTGACTTGCCCAACAGCAGGCTCCAGATTCTTTGTACAGTCTCTAGTGGAGAACTTGGGCTTTCCCCAGAAGCCTCTGGACGGGCCTCACTCTCTTCTTTCTTTCAAGTGGAAGGGAACCAAGTCAGTCTGGAAAGCTTATGTGAGGCAGCAGCCTCAGGTTTAAGTTTTACAATGGCTAGCTTAGGTCCTGAAAAAAAAAAAAAAAAAGATGGGCCTGGCATGTCCTCACAGGCAGGTACCAAGGCTTTCTGCAGGCACATGGGGGTTTGAGTGCTGACATCTCCACCCTTTGCAGCAGAACATCATCATTTTTCCATCAAAGGCAGTATAAAGTGGGGCTGGAGCCGCAGCGACTCCAGTAAGAAAGCTGCACTGGGGATTCTCTTTTCTTTCCTCTGTTTACACAAAAGGCAGACCACATTCAATGATATCAGCACAACCCAACCATGATACTCATTGAGCAGTTAACACACACACATACAAAGAGAAAAAGAAAAAGAAAAAGTGACAGTCTATCCATCTCACTTGGCATGTTTATATGTCCTTCTTAACCATAAAAAAGGAGGCTGTTTACAAAGTGGAGTGTCAGTAACATTGTGTAAAGGAACACTTATCTGAGAAACTTTGATCTCATCCTGAAGCACCATTACTCTGAGACCGAACGGCTAATGGCTCTTTGGGTGGGAGAGAAAGTTTTTCAACAAGAAAAGAAGGAAGTTTATTGTGCTATCTAGTGGACACATTTAGAAAATCCTGCTCCTCGGAAATAAGTTGTGGCTGTGTCACCGGCAGCCTTATCCCGCATTGTGCAGGCTGCTGAATGGGGATGAAATAACAAGATGCTGAGGCCTGGTGTAATGGGATAGTGGGGAAGTTGTTACTCTAGGGCAGGCCTGTTATCTCACTCATTTAAGTAATGGACATATTAATGGAGTTGAGAGCTAAACCAGACACATAGCCTGCCTATTGGATCTAACGTTTTCCATTTCCAGACTCTGAGCCACATTTTACAATACTGATTCACATATCTAGACCCTACTTGAGTGAGTAATCCTATTGGCTTCGTGAGCACGAGCAGAACATTGGCCTCAACAACAGGAGTAAAAAATGCTGCCAGAAGTGTAATGGGATCAGATCCTAAAACATCTAGTGATGAGTTATCATTAGAAATAAAAATATGAACACTTTTTTTGAAAAGGAATTGCAAATTTCTGTGATCCAAAAAGTGGGTTGAAAAACACACATAGCACTCAGGTAGATTCGGTTTCTGATAGGCCAGAAATTCCATAACAGCAGAATCATTTACTCCACTGCCTTTGCAAAAACAGCACGAAGTCTTGTCTAATCATTCTTTTTTTTATTATTTTTTTTTTTAATTTCAAGTGTACCAGATCTCCCTAAGATGCCGAGGTTCACTCGATACTTCACTATCATCAAACATTGGGGCACCTCTGATCTCTGATCTCTCCTGCAAACGTATTTCTCTAAAAATAAATAAATAAACAAATAAATAAAGTTAAAATGCACCAACAGATTGAAACTCAGTCACAGGGACCTTCACAACAAACATAAACAGCTCCTCCTGAGGCTCACACATCACTGGTCCTAGCTTGCATCTGTCCTTCTGCTCTCCATTTTATTTCTCCGTGCTGCCGCCTGCACTTTTCAACTTCTTCTATCTGTCGCCGAGCCCCTCACTCAGAGACTGCTGAAATCCCTGGGAGCCCGTCCAGTACCTGCCGCAGGCTTTGGACCCCACCGCTCAAGTTCTGCCCTGCAAGCACTTAATGCTTCCCACAAGGTGCCGAACAACCCCATTAACTAATCTTGTTAAAAATATTACTTGCCAGCCAGCCTTTGAGCCGTTGCGCCTATCGTATAAACGTGTATTTCTCTTACAAACATTCCTGGAAAGACAATCTGGAGATAAGCTGGAGCTGTCTTTTACAAGTTGCTTGTCCTGTTGAAACAATTAGCTTGAAAAGGCAGACTTTAAAAGATGAGGGGTTTGTGCCCGTGAAAGAAAAGCAGTGGCTTCAAAAGGGTGTGATTTATATGAAAGGGAGAAAAATAAAAGGAAGCAGAACAGTTAGGCTCAGTGAGTTTCCATCCTGTAGTTTCCTGATTTTGCTGGGCTATGAAAGACTGCGGCCAGGCTCTATAGAGAGTGCACATTTTAACTCAGGCTCACTAAAGACTGACACGGCAGTCATGAAAGTTCGATTTATGTCTTTCCTCTTCCAAAAAAACAAGCTGCTCGTACGGCACCGTATTTTTTGGTGAGAGACAAATAAGGCAACTGTTATTGCAGGACGTTTAAAATAGATAATACCCCATTTGGAAACCGAGATGAAGTACCCTTCTATCTGGCATAGCCCTGAAACATTTACAGAAAGCCTTTTAATGGAGATTTAGTGCATATATAATAATAACACAGAATTTGATACCCTCTAGGAAAAAACTGCCCAGTGCTCCCTTAACAACCACAATTACCGCACAACTTGTTATACCTAAAGTTAATAAACTGGAATTAAGGTTATGAATAAACTTTATTAACCAGCAGGAGCTGGTGTCTTCTCCCCCTTGTGACTGTCCTACAAGCACTGAAGCCCCTACATTCATCCCTTGTTTTACCTTGCCTGGGGCACGCAGCCAGCCCCCGAAAGCTCTGGCGGTGACTGAAATTCACTGGGACCGAGCCAAAAAAATAGTAATAATAATAATAAAGTGAAAGGGAATAAAATGGGGTAAGGTAGAATAAAGTGGAATGGAATGGAATGGAATAAATAAAATTGAAATAAAGTTAAACGTAAAACAAAGCAAAACAAAATAAAATAAAAAATGAAAGTAGAGTAAAACAAAATAAAAATTAAAAATAAAATAACAAAAGTAAAGTAAAATAAATAAAATTAGAATAGAGTAAAATAAAAATAAGTAAATAAAAACAAATAAAATAAAGATAATGAAATAAAATAAATAAAATAAAAATAAAATAGAAGCAAATAGAAATGAATGAAGTAAAATAAAATAATTAAAATAAAATAATAAAATAAAATAAATAAAATATAAAATAAATAAAAAAATAATAAAATAAAATAAAATGAAATAAAATGAAATAAAATGAAATAAAATAAAATAAAATAAAATAAAATAAAATAAAATAAAATAAAATAAAATAAAATAAAATAAAATAAAGTAAAATAGTAAAATAAAGTGAAACGAAACAAAAAAAAAAGGGATTTCTTCTGGCACCCAGCGCTCATCAGCACTTCCCCGGAGCCCCCGAGGCGAGGAGGGGCGGCCGGGGGCCGGGGCCGGGTGGCTGCGCGCAGCCGAGCGGTGCGGGCGACACCGTGTGGCCGCCTTCGGCAGCGCCCCGCGGGGCCCCGGGGGACTCGGGGGGAGACCTTCGCCTCTTCACTGCCTTTCAAGCAGCAGCAGAGGAGAGAGGGAGGCTTGCAGGTGCCCTTTGAGGGCAAGGTGGGCGAGTCGGGGAGAAGTTGGCCGTCCTCTCCCCTTGGGTCCGCAGAAAAGCCCCGTTTTGGAAACGAAGCGCTCCAGCGAGCGGGAGGACAATGGCATGGCACGGCGCTCTGTGCCGGTGCCGTTTCTGGGTCAGCATGCTCGTGGGGAGATGGCTTTATTTAGGCAGAGTAGGTGATGATGAGATATCAGTTGTTGGGCCAACAGAATTACAGCGCATGTGGTTTGGGCCTCCGCAAGCCTGTCCTCAATTATTTTTGTTTACTTTGGTGCTGCCCCAAGTCTTTCAGATAGTGTGTCTTCACTCATGTTTTTGTTCTGTCAGGAACAGGCATAAGAACCCAAAAGCCAGGCCTCCTCTGACAGCGCATCCCTGTGCCAAAAAGGCCGAAGCTGTTGCAACTGCTGTCAGAAACAAGCTTTCAGCAGGCCTCTGCGAGCTGAGGCGGCAAACTAAAAACAATCCTTCCCTTCCTTGCCCCCCAAAATGCCTGTAAACTTTGATCTGCCGGCAGAGAAGGCCCAGTGGTGGAAAGGGCGGGCTGCAGAGTCATGACCTCGGCTAATGGACCTCCCGCTTCAGAAGCGGTGCAGTACCGCCACCTGCTCTCCCCAGAGGTATTGAATAAACAAACGCGAAATAGTGAAAAGCTTTGTAGCATAGCTGCTCTCACAGGTAGAGGAGGAGGCTGTATGCTTCGTGCTCGTCAGGGTATGTCAAATTGGAGGTATACATTAACATCTTGTGCCTGACGGTGAGTCTTGGGTTAGCCTTTTCCCCTTCTGAACACCATTGGGACATTTCAGGGTTTCGAACACAAGGGGTTTTTTTGCATTATTTTAGCTTCTGTAGGATTGCTGAGGTGTCTGTGTGACCTGAAAGATATGACAGGAGCCACAGAAGAATATCTTCCCAGAGAATTGGCTGGTTGCCAGGTGGGATAGTCACAGATACCTGAAATGGCAGTAGGAAAGCAGGTTTAGGACACTTTAACCCACCCACGTATCATTTTTATTTATTTATTTATTTATTATACCTTTATTACATACAGATGCTGAACTAAATGGATGTTAAATGAGACATCCGGGACCCTTCATGCATCCTTGGTACAGAGCTGGCAAGAATAAAGGTGGAAGACCACCCAAAATCAGGCAGTATTTTCATTAGGGCAAGTGCAGGCTAGGCAGTCAATAGCTGCAGTGGTGGTTGCTGCACCACTGTGTTCATGCTCAAAGACATTAACTCAGACTTTTCCTCGCCAGGTTCATAACCTGTTGCTATTAACCCCCAATGGACCTGGTAGCAGGAGTGTACACAGTCCTTGGACATCCAAAAGTCATCTCCAGTGGTGGACACCAGAACATTGTCCACCTCCTGCCGCAGCTGATTCAAACAAAGCACCCGGTGTCCATCAGACCACTCTATTCCCTCTCTGCTGTTTGACAAGATTTAAGGACAGAAAGGAAGTCGATTTCACTCCAGCAAAATGTTCAGATGACAGATCACAAAATCAGAAACAAGGTCACAAAATAGAAAAATAATGAAGATTATTTATAGGTATGGCCTTTCAGAGCAGAGCTCTTCACTCAAGATACAATGTCTAGGTATATAATGGGAAAGCCATCTCATCTTCAGTTCAGTGTAGAGAAATTATTGAAGTATCTTCTCAAGAAACATGGCTTTCTTCCTGGCTCACCCCTCAATCTAAGGAAATATCTTGAATGTGATCTTAAATCAACAGATACACAGAAAAGAGACCATTCTTAAACCTACTAGGAGCCACTGCACCTTTCTTCTCATCCTCCCTGTGATTCTCTTTAAAGCAAGAACTATCTGGGGCTAAGAATAATGCAACTACAGCTTTATTTCTGTGGCCGCAGGGAAAAGAGACTTCTTTCTTTCTGAGCCAGTTCAGTTTCACCTGAGGTCCTGTTCACTCCTCCTGCAACATAAATGGATTAAGAGGTTTCTCAGACCTCCCTCACAAATAACACTTTTTCAGCTAGTTGCAGTATTTCATAATCATGTGTCTTAAAAATTAATGATTACGTATCAAACATACACATATATAATTTAACATAAATGATAACACCATAGTTAGCAGCCTGCCTCCAGCATATCAAAGAAGCCAAGCATGACACAAAGAGAGTTTGAACATTCTTTGGTTAGAATAGATATCTTAATGTCAAACAGAGTTTATTTGCAGGGGAACTTTTAAAACACCTATGTGTTTTAAAACACATGTGTTAAAAGCACATTTGTCATTAATCTCTGAAAACTGGTGCCCACTAACCTGTGCTACATCTCCTTTTTCTCGTCTGCCATACAGAAAGATTGTAGAGCTAGGATTGCCTCAGCTCTTTGGAAAGGGATTGGTGAAGGCCAGGGAAAGAGATGAGTACTACAAATACTGGTGTAGCATCGACACCCAGTACCTTTGGTATCGCACACAAAATCACACATCTACTGTGATATCAGTACCTCATTGCGCCCATGTTATTCTCCATTTCAATGGGCAGTGCGGGAAGAAAGACCACGGAATACGTTCCTGTATAAAAGGCTTGCAAAAGTGCTTTTCTCAGAAGGTCTCTGAGGAATTGCCCCAGCAGGTCAGTGCCTTCAGAGTGTTAGAGCAACCCTTTCATTTCAGTAACTGTTCCTCTCCTCTCTCTCTGTCTGCCTAAATTTGTGTTCTGGGCTTGAAACAATACCACCATGCATGCGAGTTTTCAGACAATCTGAATGATGAAATCAGCTCCCTATTGATTTATTTGTGGTGAAAAAAATCCTTGATGAGATATGTACACTTTAGCTCTATCTCTGCCTCTAAGCAGCCAGTTGGTAGTGCCCAAAGTTATCACAATACAGCTATGTCACTTAATGGCTTATACTGGTCACACAATCCCATTGCTAAGAAGCATCTCTATGTATTCATCAAAGGGAGAGCTGCCTATCTCTCAATTAAAAAAAAAAAAAAAAAAAAAAAACAAAAAACTAAATGTACACATTGCATTGTAAAAAATTACTAACAAGACATCTAACTCATGACACAGGCTGAACAATAAGTGGGAGAAGATGATTTTAGGAGTTAGTAAAACAGAGTGGAGAAAATATTAGAGCAAGGAGCCTTCCAGGAACCTGGCAAGTCTGTTGTTTTATCTCACTCCCACAGAAGGAACCTCAGATGTGACACCACTTCTGTCAACCCTAAGTATACGCCGTGGAAATCTTCATGTAAGGAAGTCCCCCAGCCAAAGAAGTCCGTCACCTACTGAGAACTGCATCAGTGAAAGCCAACACACCAAACCTAACTGAAGACTAAATGAAGGCTGGATGACAGTTCAGACTACAGAATTACCGACATGCAGTTAATACCTCTTGTATTCTGCACTGGCTTGAGCTTTATATTATTATTGTTATTATTATTATTATTATTATTATTATTATTATTATTATTATTATTATTATTATTATTAACACATTCAAACACCATGTATTCCAAAAGAGTACAAAATATGAGCAATTGTGCCATCTCAGGAAGCAAAAGTCATACACCATGTCTTGCCAGGTACAAATGAAACCGGTATTGAATTTAACAGAATACAAAGGCAGTCCTAGTTCTATGGATGAGAAAAGTTTTACCAGTTCTCACTCATCTGAGCATTCAGTTTCATATGATTAAACATCCCAACAGGAGGAAAAAAAAAAAAAAAAAAAAAAAAAAAGGCCTTTGTCACAGTGAAAGTTAAGCCCTGACTTAAAACCTTAACCTCAAGTGTGTTCACAGTTGAAAATCCAATCTGGATGACATTTTGTCTTTAACACATGCTATCATAACCTCAAATTAAAGGCAGCACTTACATTGCACCAGGTTAAATCATGCACACTTTGGAAACTTTGTCATGTAAAGGAAGCATGGGGCAACATGAAGATGGTGTCAGAACACTTTTTCAGCCTTCTTTTCTTGATATCTTGAATTTTACTCAGACCTTCAAGGTTATATACTTTTCATGGCTTAATTTCTGTATTTCCCTAAGGCACTGATGCATATTTACCTGCTAACTATAATAATTCCTTTGAAACTAAATAATTTATATTAGGCATATTATGATCCTTTCAGATTTGTTGTGATCTAATCAGCAAGCACATATTTAGGAAATCAAAAATCCTTTCGGGGCTTTTACTTTGAGACAGGGTAATGCACAATGCATAAACACAAATTCATAATAGCTCACATTTTGATAAGGTGATCCATTCTCCAAAGCCAGCAAATACATGTAATAAAGTTAATTGAGCATTAGCCACTTTTCGAACCTTAATTGCACTGCTTGCTTAAAAATAAATATATATATATGTATATATATTTTTTTTTTAAAAAAAAAAAGAGTTTGAAGAAGAGTTTTTGTATATCAAAGGCATGTTCAAACTGCAGACAAAGAATTGGGGTTGGTCATGTCTGACTGAATTGTCAGGTAGGCATGATTTTGAGTTTATACATTTAAGTCGGAATCTAAATGTGTCTGAATGTGTCTTAAAGAAAGGATATTTTTACCCTGTTGATGGCCAGACTTCAGGAGTTTGATCACCGCATCATGGACCAAAACAAGTTTTCAGTAGTTTAACCATTTTTCTTGTGGGTTGTGTGAACTCTCAAGTAACTCTCAACCTAGTTCAATGCACCTTTATTTGCACAACAATGTCATGACGCAAGGCACTACACCACACCATTTCTGCTCAGAAGAGACTTTCTGTAGTAGTACTGTACCAGCCTGAAAGTGCTTTGTTCCTGCTAAGGGATTAGTGCTGATAAATAAATTACAATAGTAGGGAAAGTAGGAGACAAGTTGGAAAATTTGGTAAAGTTTGGCAGTTTGGCAGTTTGATAAGATGAATGGCTATATTCATTTATTTTGTGTCATAGGATACAGACTTCATACTTCAGTGGATTTACATGAGATTGGACTAGTGTGAGTCAGAGAAACTTTGTGATTATAATGAGCATGAATATTGCTATTTACAATAAATAAATAAATAAAATTAATAACATTTTCTCCCAACATTCCCTAGTAAAAAATTTTTCTCCCACAAGGATTTCATAATAAATCAGAGCTCATACTGTGTACCACCTTACCTTAAACCTCCACTTGCAAAGAAGAGCTATGTTGTCTGGTAGTTGTACTATTTTTTTATATAAACTTGTAATTGTAATAACCACAAGCTAAAGCTTGAAAATGTGAACACTGCAGACTAAGATACCAGCAGGTAGGTCAAATGAACTCAAATCTTTTAATTCTTAAAAACATTTGTAATCTTTTGAATGTTGTCCTTACCACCTTAATCCAAATCATTCTTTTAAAACTCTTCTTCTCAAAACCAACATGTACACAGCACATCATTTATTACTTAATAATTATATTATTATTAGAACAAGAATTTCACACACACAAAGGCCATTGATAAGGTAGATACTTCTGATGACACCAACCAAGTTCTTGGTGAATATTTCCCTTATGTGATGAAGGTTAAATCATTGGGTTGACATGCTGAATTTTAAAAATTAACCAAAAAAATCCTATTTAGTGTTTTGATTTTCCAGAGCTTTAGTGCAACTGATGTATTTTGCCCATTTAAACCACGCTCCATAAAACAGAAGAAAAACCTGAAGCAAAATTCCTTTCTGAAAGCATCTCAGTAGTCACACCACCCCATACTTCCTCATGAATTAATCTGTCCCTGGCTGGTTCATCCCTGAGACACCATCCTTAACAAGAAGAAAGCAGTGTAGGGAAGGTAGGCAGATTTTGGTGCTATGTAAAATTCTGTGATACTCTTCTGGACTATAACAACACATAAGTGTTGCAAGCATTGTGAAGAAAATGGGAGAAGAAAAGGAGGAGGAAGTAAAAGAGCTGTGACATGATGGGTTGGGGAGAATAATTTGGAGAAATAAGGAATGCTACAAGACCTTCACCTATCGCTCCACTCTGATTACCTAGATTTCAAATGTAGACATTGGTTATGGGTGCCTCAGCCTGAGGATGTCTACCTTGAAGTAGACATCCTAATATCTCGAGTAAATAAACCATGTATCAGGCAAAGGGCCTATCTCTAGTGGTATTAGATCATCTTTTGCTTAAAACCTTAAAGCAGAAGACCTTACTCCCCTAACACTGATAATTTTTCCTGTTGTTTTTTTTTTCAGTAGGCAGCAATAAGGGCCTCATCAAACTCTAATCCACATGAATTGAAACTTAGATGGACTTTGGGTAAATCCTTCAGAGATAAAATTAAAGATAGATAGGTAGATAGACAGAGACATAAAAGCATCCCTTTGTCTGGAACTTGAACTTTCATTGTAGACAGATACTTCCAGGCTAAGCGCATAAGCAAATGTCCTCCTCCCCTCATTCTTCTGCGCAGTCCCATGGGACAGGGCATAGCCTAACCTTACTCCAATTTCTCTGTTTTCAACTGCTGAGGGACAGTGAACAGATCAGGAAGACTGTTATTTCAAATCTGAAATTCCAAGTGCATTACTTGTTCAAATTAAGCCATGTGATACTGTTTTAGTTCATTGATTTGACAACTGTGACATTTAAAACAATGTTTCTGATACAGAAACTGCTGGAAAAGCAAATGAAAAATGTCCCAAAAGCAAACGATTGTGGAAAGTAAGCACAGCTGGGCCTTAATTCTTTAATAAATTGGAATGAATATTCCCAGAACAGATTTTCAGTATTTAGCCATGTTTTTAAATTGCAAGACTCCTGAACTTGCATGACACCTGGAAAACATACCATTCTTTCTCTCTTCCCAAACTGACTATTTTAAGAACTTTTCTTGTCTGAAATTAAAAAAAAAAAAAAAAAAAAGCCTGTAAGTTCAAGCATGATTATTCCTATTTTAAGCATAATGTTTAAAGATACGATATGCAGAACTTTGAAATAATTTAGGCATCTAATGGTACAAATATTTATTTACTGAGATCTCCCAAAATATCAAAGCAGGTTAAAAGACATACAAAGGTATCTTTTAAAATGCTATTGATTATCTACTTGCATCTCTAAGAGTCTAGAAAAGCTTTTCAAAATCTATCAGTCACCTTTTGGAGGCCACATGGAGGTCATAGGCAGAGAAAAGCAATAGAAACACCTAAACCACCAATCCTTAGTCCTAGGCAAGCTCTTGTAGGATGGGATTTTAGTTCATTCAGCTCTGGATTAATTTTTAATACTGAGTGTATCCATGTCTACAGCAACATATAGACACTTCACAGGAATCAAAGTGTCAGAAGGAAACAATAGCAAGGAGACACAGATGGGGTGCCCTGGCAAGGCTACTATTTTGCTCCCTGAGAATATTGGCATGTATTTACTTACTAATTCAGACTCCATTCCACCCACATTCTCCAGTCCTTTTACTTTTTACATTAGATGATTAATATTTTTTTCTCTCTCTCTCTGTTTTGACCACTTTCCTCCCCATACTGCCCCAGAGTTCTTCACCTGCTTCCTTTCATGTGTTTTCATTCCTCCTAGGTGAGGAACCTGCACAATTTGTTGGCCGGTCTGTTCTTTCTTCCCCGCTCATCCATAAGGAGTTGAAAAGGGCAGAGCCCAAGCAGCACGAAATGGGAGTGAGACTTGTAAAGACAATGAAACGAAATGAATAGACATAGGTAAAATAATCCTAAACCAATGACAGCTCTCTTTATTGTAAAAACCTAGATGATAAAACAGATAGTAAAACTCTTAATCGCCTCTTTACCACACTGTGCAAGGCTGCTGCTGTCAGGGTCCTGCAGTCAAGCCATGGCTAGGATGAGCAGATTTTTTAGAGTTTCATTCTTCATCTGCAGATTTCAGGAACAAAAGGATTGTTCCTAGGAGAGGAAGTTAAAATTTAAATTGTCCAATTTCTTCCTTAGGCTGGCATAAATCAAAAGTATCAATTGAGTTAGGCTGGTTGGAAAGAGCTCAAAATCTGGCCTGCAATCTTTAAAAGAAAATGCATTTCTATTGTACATTACCAGAAAATTAATTTTTGTTGCCTCCATAAGATGACCATAGGCTCAGAAGAGAAAATAAAAAGGAACAAAATATTAGATTTATTTCAACGTACTGCACTAGGCCGCATGGTCTCTTCTTGGAGCATCAATCCATCATCAGTCTGAAAATAAGATCCTCCAAGGCTACAACAGTCTCCAGCTTTAAAGGAATCCCAAAACTGTGGCTAGAAGCCAAGGGTCTTGACAGCTGACCAGGAAGAAAGGGGAGGCTTCCACCACAAACCTGTCAAACCTGAAACATTTTCATGAAGCATTTCAGGTTAAACTAATTTCCCCTTTCTTAGTTTTGTCCTGGCTCCCCTCTGCTGTAGTGGTGCCAGAAGATTTCTGCAAACAAAGAACAGGAAAGCTTGAACCAAAACTTTCCAGTTTTAGATGCAGATGATCCGAGAAGCTATGTCAGAATCTGGCCTGAGTGGGGTTCCAGCTCTTCATTTGCCATTTATAATTTTTTCCCCTAAATTTATTTCAAAAACACAGTCTTTCTCCTCTTTTAGTCTGGGATATATTTCATGAACTGAATCCCAGCTGCCACTCCTGCTGATGCTTGCATCTATTTCTAAATTAAGGCTAAGAGTAAACTCTGAGCCAGGCTGGGATGTGAGGGATGAGGGGGATGCTGGCAGTAGAGAAGTAACGAGTCAGAGATTTAGGCTCTATGTTCATTTTCGGTTTGGGGAAGACCACTCTTTGCTCTTTACCAACAGAAGAGGAACAAAGTCATTCCTCTCCCTGCTGCTCCACAACACAGGAACAGGGAAAGGAGAAGATATTTGCGTGTCTCATCCATCCACCCTACAGATCCTGGAGCACACGCTACTCCATCCCAGTAAGAGCCCTCCCCAGAGCACAGGGGCTACAGGCTGTAACTGTATGTCTGGCAGAGCTGGCAGGCAAAACTGGGATGGATTTGAAACATCTCCTTCTAACACAGGAGAAAAACAGATTAAAACAAATGGACAACAAGATGGCTAATAGTGCTGGTACAGTCCCTGGCAATAGCAGCTGTAATAGAGTCAGCCTTGCAGTGAGCTGTGGAGTGCTGATGTTACTTTATTCTTAGTAATGATCAGTGTTAACTAACATTTGTCTGCTGAGTGCCTACAGGTCCTTGTCAAGGATCAGGCCCTCACCAAGCCTGGCTCTGAATTCAACCCAATAAAAAGCTGCCGTCCCCAAAGCTTGAAATTGAAGCACCAGTCAGAAAACAATAAGTGAATTCTGCAGAGAAACAGGTGGACCCCAGGGTAAGAATGAGACAAATGTGTGATGACATGGCCTGAAAGTGGCCAAGCAGTTACATACAAGAGGATGAGAAATGAAGCTATTTCTGTTAATTTGAAGAGTCCCTTGGACAGTCTATCCAAGTTAAAGTTGCCAGGTCTTTTGATGCTGTTTCAGAGTTCAAGTCCCCCTCCCGGTACACAGCTGTCACGGAGGCGGGGAGGAGGTGGCCTCTCTCTGGAGGTGATGTGAAGTGAATGTAGGAGCAGCAATGTTGATACCTAAGGCTAGCTCTCAGCACACAGTCCATTTGAACTGCATCTTCTAGAAGCCAAACCTGACTTCTCAGGCAGCTAACAAAGGGGATTCATCTTCTGTGCAAACTGGCTGCTGCCAAATGCCTGCTGCAAACTGAGCAACTGGTCCCTTCCACAGGCGCGTGCTCTTCTGAAAATAGGATTGGTTTCACTGTCTGTGCTGACCAGCTCTGTACCAAAATGGGAAGGGCTCCATACATGTAATAGGAGCTCAGAGACCACGGTAATGAGTACGGTATAAAAAATGATAGATAGGTGGATGGACAGATATCTCTTTATCATTTCACTGAGCCATCCAGTTTCCCCAGGCACAGAGTACACCCTGGAGATTTGATTTTAAGGCAGAGAAAGCTTTACACGATGGATTGAGTGTTGTGTAAATATGTAAATAAAGAATAGGTCTTTAATTTTTTATGAGGAGTACATTTTAAAGCCTTGCTTTGGCCTCCCTACTCAGGCAAAATTGCCACCTGAGAAAATGCCAGTCATACCTGAACAGACATAACTACCATCTGCAAATAAAACATCTGTATTTTAAATTAGCTAATGAAAAAATATTTGGATAATATTAAGAAAGTAAACTTGTACTGAACATCAGACGAAAAATTCCTGGGGTATGAAGTGCATTAGACTAGGACGACTCCCTTAATAGGCCAAATGCTGCATGCTCACATGCTCAAATCCCAAATAAACAGGCTTTGCACAGGGAAGCCAAGGAGGTTCAGAGGCAAGCAGAGTGTCAGAGCTGCCCTACCACCACGCATGACATGTCTTGAGGCAGTCTGTGCACAGCAGCGTGCAGGGGTGACACCGCACAGGGATGAGCTTTTCAGCAACAAGAATGGCACCTAAGCATCTCAAAGACGCTGGGCCCTTGATATGCCTATTGGGCAGAAGTGTCAAGAAAGCCTGAGATGGGATTTTAGCAAGCAAGTTCCTGAACTGAAAGCTGCAGTGCCATGCCAAGTTGGAGGGCTAGTTGCTCCACACACAGCACCATTTGTCCTGGCTGCACAGAGGAGCACAGACAAGATGGTCTTCTCCTAATAGCTCTATATGTCCTCCAGTGTCTCCAGCAAGATGTGAGAAGTTTCACTGACTGATCAGCATCATTTAAAAGAAACTTTTTTTTTTTTTTTTAACTCTGGTCCTGCTCACATATGAGAAAAAAATCTCAGACCTGTTTTTCTGTAAAAAGTGCAAGGGTAAATATCACCCACTAGGAGAGACTCTGCCATTAAAAACATCCTTGTTTTGTTCATACCACCAAAGACACAGTGTTCTGACTAACTAAAGGTCACAAAACAGCAGAAATTTGAATGCTTCTCTCAACATCCCGAGAATTTTCATACAAAGCCTGTAACCCAACCAGTAAACACATCTACATACATAGGTACAGATAGATGTTTACACACATGCATGTATATAATGAAGGAGGAAATGTTTCCGTTAATAAAGTGACCTTGTTGAGTGGTGCCACTGTTTAAGAAAGGGGTTATTAATGAAGCCAGCAGAAGTGCAGCAATGTTTGTTAAGGCAGTGAAAACACCCTTTTTCTCTTTTTCCTTTTTTTTTTTTTTCAGCTGAACTGAAACCCGCACACATGATCCACACTCTTGCAGTGTTTAGGTGTAAATAACACTTGGTGTGTACAAAGCTCCCCCTTTCATATTCATTACTGTCATAGCTTTGAAAGGGAAAAAGCAGAGGTCATTTATTAGAGGTTACTTTTCATGCAAAACACCCTGTGGTTGCTGTCATTCAGAACTACTTAGTCTACGCCCTCAGTCATCTATTAGCAGGGCTTCAGGTCATAACCTTTAGTGGCATTTGGAATTCCAGAACCTCTGATTAGTGCAGGATTTACATATCCTTCAGTAAAAAATGCTCTGCTATAGAAATGCATGAAGTGTTGTAAATTTGTTTGGCCTTTTGTCTGGAATACATATGAACTCTGCATTCAAAGTAGGGTGCATTAAACTATATTTGTTTGTCGTGTTATGGCTCTTCTATTAACGTGGCATCAGTTAACCCATTAAAGACAAACTACCATTTCAACGTGGTCTCGTAATTGAGCACAAAGAGGAGGTGGATGATGGTACAATTAATAGGTTCAGGTTACGTGTGTAACTGCTAGCACTTCTTTAGGCCCGTTACCTTTTTCTCAAAGAAGTAGCCATGCAAGTACAAAGTTTGATTTAAGAGTCTCTTCTGGGATCTATATCATGAAATTTTACTGGAAGGTGAGAGAATACTACTGAGTCGTTGCCTCAGCAGATGGTAGGAAGGTGCAACCCATCATGCACTTTTTGGGTTTCAGTAGCACAGAAACATCATTCATTTCCCATACAGGATCAATACAACTTATTTTTTTGTTGCTGGAATTTGGAAATAAAGCCAAATTACACTGTTCTTCTAACAGAAATACCATTAACAAGCATTAGCATGACTAATTGGTTGATTTAGTTCTGCAGTGAGGATTTGTCAAACAATGCTAAGCTAGTTTCCCAGATATTCAAGTACTTGGGGCATTCTTCTGTATTCTAAGGTATTTCAAGGAAAACATTTTTAAAGAGGAATAACATTCACAGTGCATGACTAGAACCAGTCATTTGTGCATTTGAGAAGACCCCAAGTGAATTGAAGTTCTCTAAGTCATACACAGTAACAGACCATCTATGTTTTCTTCAGGCAGTGTTACGACTCTCTTCTCTCGATACGAATTCTAATAGTGATAATAAAAGTGGTAGTCTGCTGCAGGGGGGGGGGCTCCTCTACCTCCTCTATACCATCACAGAGCTTCACCAGGCTGTCCGGCCTTTGAGTTCAATTAAATGACGCCCAGAAGACCATTTAGACTATGGTCTTCCTGCTGAGGTAATTAATTAGTATAAAAGTGAGGGGTAATACACAGTGACCAGAATACCTGTCAGAGATATTTTCCACATATATATTTTGACTTTTGGTGCTTATATGTCCCCTCTAGCTAAAGCTTGAGATTTTTTTTTTTGCCCTTATTTTCAATTATATATATATTTGGGGTGTACCTCTTTACATGAAATCAGTGCACGAGCATATAGGCTGGT
Organism: Anas acuta; assembly: GCF_963932015.1. NCBI lineage: Eukaryota > Metazoa > Chordata > Aves > Anseriformes > Anatidae > Anas > Anas acuta. The sequence continues at coordinate 97,152,453 of NC_088980.1, read as the reverse complement.
GGATGACTTTGGCCCACGTTTGCTCTTAATGTACAATCCAATTAAGAGGTGGCATGCTGAACAAAAGGGAAAAAAAAAAAAGGTGAAAAGAGATGAGGAGCCAGGAGACAGACAATCTCAACACATAACAAGATAGCGGTTAACAGTTCGAAGCATTACTTTACACCTAGAATTAGTCTTATAGTCCTGTGTTCAAACAGCAGTCTCAGCCACCTTCCTGACAAATCCAGCATTATTTCCAGACAACTCGTTGTTTCATAAATTTAGAATGATCTATGATCAACAAAGTGGGCTTCAACTCTGCAAGTGTATGACGTGTCTTAACATACTGCCAGTTGTCCAGTTCTGTAGGTACTCTTTGACTTTCCTGCAGCAAGTTGAGAACATCTGAATGACCTGGCCTTCTGAGTATAAAACTTGACTTTTGATGTCAAGGTTGCACAATGTTTCATGTGAAGGCTGCAGTCCTGGAGGACAGAGGTCAAGTACCTAAATTTATCTTCTAATTGACTTAAACTCAGTCATAAAAGGCAGAAAGACTCCACATTTAGATGATTGCTGCAGTGACTTGGAATCAGCCCACCTTCCAGCTCAATAGAAGGACACATCTCACCTTTAAATTCACAGTGGTGGGGAAAGACTGTCAACACATGAAATGTGTCTGAGGTGACAGCAAACTTGAGGTTTCTACTTCACTTCAAAGTATTCACACTTCAAAGTATTCACAAATACTTTCTACTTCAAGAAAGTATTTCAAGGCACTAGAGGGGCTGAAACTGAGGGCTCAGATTTGGACATACCCCAGAAAGGAAACATGACCCTTTCAGAGAATGGTTACAGTTACAAAGGACCTGTAGTGATCATCTGCTCCAACCACCCTGCTCAAGCAGGGACACCTAGAGAGGTTACCCAGGACCACGTCCAGATGGTTTTTGAAGATCTCCAAAGAGGGAGACTCCACATGCTCTCTTTGGCTCTGTTTTTCTTACCACAGGATCAACACCTCTTCAGTCCTAAGATACTTCAGGAATCTTATATGTAACCAGAAGAAGGCCAAAATACCTATTTAGGAAATGCCATTGTCCTGCAGCATCAGGTCTGACATGGCTACCTAGATTGATGTGGCTTCATAAGCTCCCAGGTTATCAAACTCATCTGGGTGGGATCACATGTGCCCCATCTTATTTTTCTTTTCGTATATCCAACTGAAAAACCAGAAGAAAGGCAGATAATAATTTTCTGTTCTGCACAATCAGAAAAGGGTATAACAAAGCCAGCAATAACATGCACTCAGGAGCAAAGCTGAGGACATTTCCAACAGGAAACTGAGATGGAGAATGATCAACCTCCAGACTGAAAATACCATCAAGGATCTAGCCATGTCTCCCATTCATGTATGAAAGCCTGAAATGCTTCAGGTTCTCCAACACTGTAGTCAGAATTCATAGGAGGCAGGACACTGCCAGGTGAACATGTTTTCTGGTACACATGACACGGGGAGAGCCTCAAATGTACAATCTCTGCCACTCTTATCCAGATGTGGCACTGTCCCCCCACACATGAATACCTAGAGTAAACACGTTAAAAGTGCATCAGTAGATGTTAATGTTTTTCTCTAGGGACACAGATGAGAGCTGATTTTTTTGTGCTTTCACGAGATTTCAGAAAAAAAAAAATTCATCAGTCATCCCCCAATGATAAAAGAAGCTTCATGCATGGGACAATGCTCACCACCCGCAGAATAAGAGCCCTGGGGGACATATCAAGGGTAGGGAAGGATTAATAATGGGAAACAATGAAAAGTAATAGAGAATAGAGAGTAAGAAGCAGTAAAAGACATGGAGGCATGGGATCAAAGCAGTAAAACCACTTTAAAGCAAACTCTTTCTCACATGGCTAGTTGAAAAGAACAGATGGCATACGGACACTCCTTGACTTATATAGCTGTTTGTCAGCGCAAGTAAGAGGGCTAGCCTACAGATACCCCTGAGCCTGATGATTTCTGGCTGCCTGTGGCCCATGCATTTATTCAAAGTTCAAATGGGCAGAGGGAGCAGCACTCCAAAACAGAGATCTTTTCTGGTGATATGAAGACCGCGGACTGGAATGACACCACAAATTCTGCTCCACAGGGGTCAGTGATGAAAAAGATGGCTAGCTCCAGTAATTTGTAAGGGAATTTGTTTTCTTGTATTTGAATTAATCCTCATTCAATCAGAGCTTTTGCACTGACTTTAGACAACTGGACACCAACAGGTCTTCAGCCCACCTTTAGTTAAGCTAGAACAAATACATCTTGCTAAAATGAGCCTCAAGAAAACTGTCTGTGTACACAAAACTCAGAGAATGCTCTGTCATCAGCTTCCGCATGAGAAAACTTAATCTAATATTGCACAGTTATAAATTGTATAAAAATATGAAATTAATTTAGAAATCATTTTAATAAGATAAACACAGTAATCTCTTCCTCAAGTAAATCCTCTACCCTTCAACTATTTTCCTCAAATCCTAGTTTTATAAAACTACAAAAATCAGGAGAATATTTGATATAATGCTCATGTGTAAGCTGAAAATGATAAATTCAAGCACTGATTGGTCCTTGATACTGAGCATGAAGTGCTGCTGTGGAGGCTAGAACTGCAAAGAGTTGCCACCAGTTCACTACCATATCCCATCAGCTGCACATTTGTGGTATACAGGATACCTACTGGGATTTAGTTAGATGAGGTGTTTTTAGCTTCTTATGGAACAGTAATATGGATCAAATACTCTCATCTAAACAAATAGAAATATATAGAATTAATTACAACTCAAGCCAACTTTCTACCATAAGTGAAAGTGTTGTGTTTCTATGTACTGATACATATATGTCCATACATGCATGCAGATTTTGGTAGATTACTCTGATTGCCTGCCTTACAGCTGCAGCATTTTTACTCTGTTTAAGAATGCTGTGACCTTCCCCTGCATAGCAGACTATGAATGCAAGAGCAGAAGATGCTTCCATATGTTCTCCCCTGTGCTTTTCCCTCCTCTGCTTCAGCACTCCCCCACATCCTGACACTTGCTCAGACACAAAAGCCTGATTTTTGCCTACTTCACAGGTTAGCTCAGTTTATTACACCACCATTCCTCAAAATTCACCACTGCTGTCTATGTCTGCACTACCTATGCACTACAGTGCCTTCAAATCTAACTCTGCTCTCTCTTAGGTGGTTGTGCACTGACCTTATCAACTTGCCTCAGAACAATAATTATCAACAGCTATTTAAACCCTGGATTTATTTAAAAAATGAAGTGATCAAGTGAGCACAGCATGACCAGGGCTCAGGAAACCTGTTTTTTTTTATGCCTGGCTCTCTCGCTGACTGGGTATTAAGACTTCAGGCAAGTTACTGAATTTCTCTTCAGTGCTCAGGCATGGCTCTCTTTAAACTTCACAATCTCAGAGACAAGGATTGTCTTTTACTCCACGTTTGTAAAGCGAGTGACACAGTAAGGCCTTGTCAGTGGCTGAGATCTGTAGCTATTATGGTAATACCGCAAGCACTCTTAACATTTTATAATCAAATACTGTACTGCAAATGTATTTAGCACTCGATAGCCAAATAACGTAATAGGTCCCAGCCACCTAATCAAGGTTAGATTTCACTTAAAACAATAACACTTAAAGGAGGCATTCAAGTATGGAAGCTGGAGCAGACACGAGGTACAGTTTCTCTGAAATTTTTCAGGCTTACTCAATCATTTCCCACCTTCCATCTGAGCTGCCATGGTGACTTCAGGGAGGGCGACTCAGTCAGGGAGGGCGACTTAGTCGCCCTCCCTGAAGACCAGCAAGCACCTGCATTTAGCAGTGCTGCACCCAGCAGCAGCTAACAATCTCTGGGGATTATTAGCACAGTGCATGGGTAGCAAGAGTACTTCTGCCTGAAAGAGGCTCTTTGTAGGAACATCCTTGCTCAGGAGGTGGCTGAGAGTGAAGCTGCTCAACGTGCTGGGTCCAGGTGGGGCCCTGCTGGTGCCCCCTGCAAAAAGGAGGTTGCAGGAGCTGCACCTGCTGACCACACCACAATGCAGAAACCTGCAGCAGAGAGGAAGGAGGGGACAAACACCAAGTGCCTGATTTCTTAGGAATGTGTATTTGTACTTTGTAGGCACGCGCATATATTGCTGAGCACTGTTGGGGTCTAAACAATTCATGTGTGCTGATTTTTGCACTTGACACAAGCTGTTTGGTTCACTTTTGACATATCTTGGACAATTTTATTTTTTTTTTTAACTATCACGTGACACAAAGTAAAAAAAAATCCCTGTTGAGCTGTCTCTATCAGAAGTGTCTCCAACCCTCTGAGCTTTCCCAGTAAAACATCCATGAGAAACACAATAATGCCATTTTTAGTCAGTGTCTCATTTTGCAGTTATCAGTAATGGACATACTGTGCTTTAGCTTGTAATGATAAAGCTGAAACCACACTCTCCATGTTTATAGGTCTCTGCTCTTTCCAAGTGGCATCTTTGCCAAAGTAGGTCTTTTTCTCTTTTTTTTTTTTTTTACCTACAGATGAAAAAATATATATATCCATAAGACACTTAGCTGAAACTTATTTTATCTCAAAGAGGTAAAAAGGATTATTGCAAAAAATCCCATAAACATATGATTTAAAAATATTAAAGAAGCATTTGATTTATAAGGAAAATCAAATAGTAATAGTAGTAACAATAATGACGACAACAACAACCTATTCTGCATTGGCTTTGGTCTTTCTGTATCATAAATTCCTTACATTTCTTTTAGCTGTAGATATGGCTCAGTGAAATATCTTCTGAATCTTCCTGGGTGAGAGAACCCAGCAAATCCAGCCAGAACAATCTGTTTATATACTGGGTATGAGCAATTCAGTGCTGCAGGAACCGAGAATGAGACAGCCTGGTGAAGACTAAGAGAAAACCTCTAGTCTAACATGTTGCCATAAATGACCATCTGAAGGCTTTTCCAGAGAACAATCCATGATTAACAGAGAGCTGAGACAGTGGGTGGTATTTCCAAACCAGAGATGTCACGGTCTCATCTCAAGGGACTCCAGCAACATGCGGTTGATGGGAGAATGCCCTGGAGTCATTACTGAGTCATTACTGGTCATTACTGAGATATGTCACTGCCCTAAATTCTACAAGGAATGAACTGCCTCCAGGTGATGCAAGATTTGGGAGACCTCAAAAGATATAATAAAGTCATTTTTTGCTGTGCCTCCCACTCCCCACTGTCCTAGACTGTCAGATATTCCTTGGCTGGAAGCTTTCTATGAACCAGAGTCATTTTGAAGGTCTGCTACCCACCAAATCTCCTTTTCTACCTAATGGCAACACACACAGCTACCATATTTAAGCAAATAGACAGATGCTGTTCTGTGCTTATGCCTCCAAAAAGCAAAGCATATTGAGAAAAAAAAAATCCAACACCTATTCCAAAAAAAAAAAAAAAAAAAAAAAAAAACAATGCCCATGAATTGTCCCCTTTTGTTTTCCCATTAATACACCCATCACAATACGAGTGACTGGGAGGTGAGGATGGGAGAAGAAGGAGAAGCAGATATTTCAAAACTCCTGTCTAGAAGACATCTCATGGGAAGGACAACATTCATGTATCAACAGCAGTAGCTACTTAATTCCTGTACCCACAGAAAATTGGAAAAGACTGAGGCCTTTCTGTTGGTTCCTCTTGAAAGCCCCTGTTTTGGCAACCAACCAAGTAAGCCTAAGTTGATATATATCAATTCCTTTTTACCTTGCCCCCTCTCTCCACTCCCTCATCACCAGTTTAATCTGGGAACCAATCAAATGTTTTTCTTAGGCCTGCAAGTCTAATTCTATGTAGTTGGGTAAGGTGTGTTTGTTTTATTTTATTTTTTTATTTTTTTCAGTTTAAAATGCCTAGTTATGTGTAAAATATGGACCTTATAAAGGTGTCTACATATTAAAGGTAAAACAGAAAAATGAAAGAATGAAGTTTATTATTTTGTACAGTGAAGTGGACGCTCTATATGGCTGATTCTTGAGTTAAATGAGTTTTCCAATAAAATGTTTAGTCTTTCATTGAACAATTATTTTAAATACTTTGCCACCAAGAAAGTAAGGCAGTGTAAGTTTTATGAACATATATTTTTTTTCCTTTCACGGAAACATTTGCTTGACTGATCCCTTACAGTTCCAGAAACAAATACAAGTGCATTTGCTTAAAATAACAAAACCACACACAATACTTAACTCATTAGGATGATTTAGCAGTGGTTCAGTATTTCTCTTGGCTGAGTGCTCTGGATGAAATCCCACGTATACAGTCTTGTATTTTACACCCCTACTTTTATTTCAGGTTATACAGTAATCTCTGTCAGACACCATACCCCAAGTAGTATAAAAAGATAGCTGCTTATGGAATATCCCTGTCAAAAGGGCATGTGCAAAAGAGATTTTTAAAATTAAACTTGTTTAATGCATTATACTTTATGAGTGTTGGAGCAGAGAATTAACTGAGATAGTAAACCCATATTGCCCACCACTTAGAAGATAAACACAGTTGCTGAGCAAAGGCTACATTCACAATGATTTGGCAAAAATTTGTCTCAGTTCTAGAAAATCTACATCAGAGTGTCCTCTTTTCATGATTAACGTGTAGAAATAAAATCTCTGAAATTAAAATTTAGTTAAATCTCATAAAATATATTAGTACAATCTCTATGAGTATTCCTCTATACCAGACTTTTATTGGCTTTCCTATTTATATGCCAAAATAATCCTTTGTGAGATTTCTCTTTAAATATCTTGAAGTTGTGCATCTCTGGTTGGTGGCACTCAATCTTAGCATCCCTGCAGTACAAAGGCAGTTGATGATAGCCCAAGTATCATGTATTGAGTGTTGCTCCCCAAGATTTTCTATCTAAAAGTCACCTAATGCAATAGTGTGACCTCATTCTCAGATACCAACTGCTCAAGACCTGCTCAGGGTACTAATATGTGACTTTGTCTTGGGAAAGGTGACAGAACTTCATCCTTCATCCAAGAGGAACATGTCCCATCCCATCCACCATCCTTCTCCAGATATGTTTCTTGTTAGCTTCATCAGAACTACAGGGGACCTTCTAATTTTTCTGGTCACATTTTATCATCCTTTGATTATTAGACATTACTCCATTTTTGTCCGTTTTGTTATTGTTGTTGTTGGTTCATTTCACTATTTCAATAAATTTAATTTAAAAAATGGCCAAGGATGAGATATGTGTTGAAAATCAATTTATCCTTTTGTCAAAGTAATTTCTAGCTGGGGATGGTAATTTCTTTGTTCAGAGCAGATATAGGCCTATTGTCTTGGCCTTCTAAATTGGTACGCCATACCCCATGCTGCCTGCAAGTATCAGTATGGAGCCATGCACAGTAGATGCTGAATATACTATGTAATGGAGGTGTCCCTGTCTAACAAAAACTCTTTTTTTTTTTTTTTTTTAATGGAAGAAAAATAATGAGACAACTGCACAGTATTTTAGTCCACGTTTCTCTATTTCCTTCCCATAAAAGGTCTCAAAGAAATGCAAAGCACCATTGAAGAGTTCAAAGACATACCTCAGAATGTGACTGCACATTCAAGGCATACTGACATATTCAAGACTGGATAGCTCTATTGGAGAAAAAAAAAAGAGAGACAGAGAAGAAAGAAAAGGCTCAGCATACAAAATACAATACACAATATCGGGTTCTACTGTGTGAGACTCACTGCATTCATTTTGCTCACTGAGCAAACTGGGTCCCAGAGTATAACACATACAATAAATCTACCCCATTTTCCATAGGAACTGATTTCTAGAGAAGCTAAAAATTACTTGGTGTAAATGATGCAGAGGCTGATGCAGCTGAATTTATAAATTAGGTTGAAAAGTTTGACATGCTGAATTAGATTATACCATATAATGCATCACTAAGTAATTGATATGTACATTATGTGCAAAGAAAGCCCCGCTAACTCAAGTGTAACTTTTTTTTCATTATTGTGTAACTCGGCCATCAGTTCATTGTCAGTTGAACAAATTTTCAAAAGGAGATTTAGTCCTTTATTAGCTGAATAAAAATACAATTTTGTTATATCCTGGTATATATAAAAAAAAAAAAAGAGAGAGAGAGAGGGAGAGAGAGAGATAGAATAAAGATTAAAAAGATTAAAAAAAAAAAAAAAAAAAAGAGAGAGAAAAAATAAAAGAGAAAATAAATAGAAATGCATCAGAACATTCAAAGACATTTGGGGAGATGATCTTCTGATTTTTAGGGAAGTTTTCCCTACATTCATTCAAGAAATGTAAAAGTCCAGATGAAAGATGTGCAGTACCAGCAGCAATTGGAGAGTTGATTAGGAATGGACAGGAATGGGGAACGTACAATTTCCCCAGTTAAAAGAAAACATCGTAACATAGAGTTCACAGGGAGGTTCTGGGAGCAGAAGAGAAATTTTAAAAATCCTACTGAAAAAACGTCTCAGTTTTATACTAGCTGCTTGGTACACTTCAAGTCTTCCACTGATGATCTGCATTTATTTCAAGGAGATGAGAGCATTTCCCTCTGCAATTACTAGAATATCTGCCCTGATCCAATGCTGATTAAAGCACAAGGTCTTAAATCTCTGTAATCTGTCTGAAATGTTATTAAATATTAGATTTCAGTGTGATTTGTTTTCTTATCACTTTACTTGTAACTTTACTGCCATTCACCGCCAAGAGACCTTGAACTGGAGGCTGCTGCTTTAATCTCAATTTGTTATACTAAAATGCAAAATTAAAGAAAAATGAAGAAAGTTGAATATTACCAAGGAATGTGATTGATAACATTGTGTCATTTTTGAGTTTTAATATTATAAACTGAATTTTATGATACTCTACCCTAATAGTGACATATTTAACATTTTAAGACTGGATATAATAATTTTATGGGGCAAAATGGGTATTGTTAGATTATACAGTAGTACTTTGTCAAATCCTTGTATATTAAATACCAAAACACTATGATAAAATAATGGTAAGAATCTGAATTCTTCTCAGAGAAGTAAGATAATCCGTCCTTATGCCTCATCTCTGCTTTAAGATCTCCTAGAGGTCTCTGGTCAGCGAGAATTGCAGTGTGCAGCATGTGCCACCATACCTTGGTGCACAGGGGTAATGGACAGTTAGCATTTATGACATCCTGGCTGTTTTAATTTGAAAATGCAAAGTAGGGACATTTTTATATCCTGACAAATTCTACTTTGCTTCCAGGCAATTCCAGTTTGATATATACCCAAAGGACGTATACTAAAGGGAACAGAAATGAGCATGCTTTCAAATAGCACAGGAGCAACCAGGAATGGATCGTTTTGTTTTTCTTTATGTATTTGACCATTTCTCAAAAGAAGCATCCTTTCTTCCATATCACCAGCCAGGCTCAGACTTTCCTACATCCAAGTTATTCTAATGCATTTCTGGCATGCTGCTGATAATGATGCTTGTTGATTTGTATCATATTTTCTTCTGCTGTCTTCCTTCCCCGACCACCATCTACCTTTCTCTCATCCCACCCTAAAACTCTGGGGATATTGAATACAGATCTCGAAACACCCAAATCTGTGTTTAGAGTGAGCAACCTCACTAGAGCGCAGTATAATATCAAGCTACATTGGTAGGGGTCAATCATGGTAGAGGATGGTGACCTTCCGACCTCCTGGATTGAGAACAGGGAATTATTCTCTGCAGTCTGGAACTCAGACCATGGTCAAACCCAAAATAAAACCAAAGAAATTACAATTAATCAGTAGCAGTGTCAGACAGTGTATATATAAAACCATAGTATGAGATATAGAAGTGGCATTAACACACTGCAGGGTACAGACATACTAAGGAGGATAGCACAGGATTTGTAAATCTGCAGATCAGGGTGCAAAGTGAGCAATTCCACTGTGCTTTGTCTGCCCAAATCACTATTAGCCATCATCCAAGCAACATTCCTCCTAAAGTCTATCCTTAAAGTGCACACAATAAAATGAGGCCACTGAGACTTGTACATGGCTGGCTGTCTCTGCTGATTTTAATTCACTAAGTAGCAATGCTGCACAAGGTCACTTTATGTGGAAAAATCCATACTGGTGGAGGCACATGTTAACCTTCCTTTCAGGAGAAAATTGTAGGATTTCAGATAAGGTTTCCTGTGTAGATGAGCAGATCCTTACAATGAGATAGGTGTTCACAGAAAAGAACGGCAACAAAAATTTTTATACATGTATATAGAGGCTTGAAGAAGCAATGCCACAGATTTTTATTTATGTAGGTCTCTTTGGAGATCTGTAAAGACTGTGAATTCACAAAAATTCAACAATTCAGACCTGTCAAAAGAAAAGTGTCAAATAATTGAGGTCTGAGGGAATTTTCAAATCCATTTTAACTATAGTAATAGTTTTATACTTTGTATATCCTTAAGTGTGAAAAGACTATCTAGCTATATTTGATGTTCACAAAGGGGTTAATTTTAGAGTTGACCACTCTAGAAAGCGTTACAGTTTTGCCGAACAAGCTCTTGTGCCAGTGATGTAGCACTCCAAGCATGATAATTTATTGCTTAAGTTTGTCATCTCCTACTGGTGAGACCCAGGGAGGGAGTTCTTTCCTTAAACCCTCTTCAGCAAATGCAAGTTCTTACTAGGTGGGTGCTTTCCTAGCTTGCTCTCAGATTCCCATCCTTGACGAATAACCTAACACCTCCACTGGCTTTATTCTGCTCCCTCCCTGTTTTGTATTTTTTTTGTGCACTTAAACACAGAAAGGGAAACACTTCATTTTAGTCTGTCGGAGACTGAAATGATTTTTTTTTTATTGCATTCTAAGTTCTAAAGAATCACAGGGCAGGAAAACTTTAGAGTAAAATTTAGGGAAATTCAAGGAAGCTTATTTATAGGAAGAGAAATTATTAGATTAGTTCATTTGTTGTATCCAGTTTAAAGCTACTAAGAATCTCAGCAAGTATTAAGGACAAACTTCACCCAGGACAATCTGAGGAAGCTAAAATACGTTCTCCCTCCATCCATGGGGGATCCTGGGAAGAAAAGTAACAACTGTCTCCCAAATTCTACCTGCAATATAATCCATCAGACATTAGTTTGAAAAAGCATCTATAACTCTGCCTACAACATTATCCCAGGACTCAGTACAGAATAGAAAAAAATATTTAAAAGATGCCAGTTTTGTTCAAAGTGAAAGAGAATTCCCTTAAAAAATATTTTCAAAACAGAAATGAACAGCAATAAATATATATATGTATATATATATAAATCTGTCCACATTTATGGACTGAGATGAGAAATAAATAAAAATAAAAATAAAAATAAAAATAAAAATAAAAATAAAAATAAAAATAAAAATAAAAATAAAAATAAAAATAAAAATAAAAATAAAAATAAAATAAAAAAAATAAAAATAATCTGATCATACTGTACAGTCTTGTAATGCACGGCAAGGAAATGATGTTGGTAAATTTTCTGTTAAGTTTTTAGTTTTGGTTTGGTTTGGTTTGGCTTTGTTTTGTTTTGTTTTCAGAAAACAAACACCAAAAAAAAAAGGAAAGAAAAGTGGGGGTAGAGAAATGAAGGGAAAAGGAAGCACTAGATACCAGGGCTCTCTCTAATTCCACCTTTGGAGATGCTGGCAAACATAAAGAGATACAACAGCGAGGGAGTGAATGGTTACAGCTACAGGAGCCACATATTTCGCATCGGGCTTGCACCCTCCCTGCCCGGCATAAGGGCACTGCAGCAAAAGGAAGAGGACTCTGTGTGCTTACACAGCGGGGTGCGTACACAGCGGGGTGCTCTGCTAGAAGTGACTCTTCCTGACACATCACATCATTGCTGGGACTCAGCTCAACTCTATTTTTTTTTTTTTTTTTTTTTTTTGTAATCCACCTAATACATTAGGTAGACTTCTAGAAAAAAATCTGATTGCTTTCCAGCCACACTTCAGCAAAAAGCCCAAACAGCCAAGAGGCCGTCCCCGAGCCCTAGTACCCCAGCAATAATTTCAGGGAACATTTTTATGCTATGAGACAGTTGTGGCACAATGCAGTCATGGTGTTTGGACTTGTCAAAACAAACAAACCATGCTCAGTGAAATTTGTTGCACAAAAGAGCTAAACAAATTACGGGGTAGAGGCAAACGTGGCCACACCATCAGCATTCAAGACCTGAAGGAAAGAGTGGAAACTTTCAGGGTCTGAATGCAAGAGTGGGAAAGCTAATTGAGCACAAATGAAAGGATCTATTACGGCTGAAAGAATAAGTGAGAGTACAGGCAGGACAATACTCTCATTTATGATTCAAATATCCACAGATAGCGTGGAGTACAGCTTTAAATACAATTTACAGCCTTGATTACAAATGACTATGTGCATCAACTTGGAAGGAATGCAAAGACCATGAGCAAGAGAAAGAGCCTGCCTTGTCTAAAAGGAAAGAAAAGGGGATAAGTGAAGGCAAAACTCGGCTGGACAGTCAGAAGCAATTGGAATGTGCAGAATTATGAAATAGCGCTTTTAGAAACCTGAAGATGAACTGATTAGTGGGCAAGAAGGCCCACATTTAAAATAACCGAATTGCCCAGTGATAAGATTATAAAGGGAGATTTATGCTAGATGATTGCAGCAAGATCAGGGGAAAAGGGAGTAGCGTTCTCTCCCTGTGTCTTCCAAAAGCAAGATATAAAAATATGAATGCGGTAAAAATAATAAGTGCTGGAAATGAAGAGCAAGGACGGGCTCCTATTTTTATGGAAAGCAGCAGCAGCTTTTTCCCTTAACCTACAGGAGACCCAAAACTGGTCTCAAACCACACAAATTATGAATTACTTTCCACCCAAAAGCTGCCTGTATCCTCACTGTACATTTTTGTAATTCTTAAGCTGTGTGTTAGGCAATTTAACATTACTTCTGATAAATTGACATATTTTTTTTCAAGTTAACATTACTTCTGATAAACTGACTTTTTTTTTCCAGAGATTTTGAAAATTCTAAAAATCTTACAAAATCTCTGGCGTAACTTGGGCTGTGTAGCAAGCAAGTTAGTAACAGCCTCTCATGGATGGACACTTGCACAAAATGTAGTGCACCTTCAGACTGCACAGGCTGTATTTTCTCATGCTTTCTATCCTATATCCACTTCAAGCTCCCAGTGATATTACATACCAAAACAGCTAGTAATATTCAGAAAAAAAAAGCCATCATCTCACCACAGGTCACAACTTCCCAATTCTCCCAGAGCCTGCCTGAAATCAGAAACTCACAAAAAGGCAACTGGTGGGAGCTACAGTTTGGCTACAGGGAAGTAGGCACAAGCAGAAGCAAAACAGCTGGCTCAATTTATGACTTGCAGAACATCAGTACCTGAGCGCTCAGCCCTGGGACTGGCTATACGGTAAGGGTAAGGATGCATTTATCTCCAGGTAGCCCTAAAATGCTCTTTCTTCCAGGTGGAAATTGGTCACTCAAAGTGGCCCATGCATCCCTGACTGGTAGGCTTAATTAGCAGCAGTGCACCACATGCTCAGGGCTAAAACCCAAATTTATGAAGCCTCCATTCCCAGTGTAATGTGCAGCAGCCCCTCAACTAAAAAACTTTAAGGAGCTATACACTGCAACATCACAAACAGCTCCTGTTGAAGACACATCAGAACTGTTTTCTAAAACTCACAGGTAGTGAGAATGATGAAATGTCAGGAGCTGCTTCCCCTCCCCTAACCGAGAGCCACGTTCTTCATGATTGTGTGCATGGGAGGCTATGACTGTGCAACGAGGAGGAAGGAGAGGAGAGGGGAGGGGAGGGGAGGGGAGGGGAGGGGAGGGGAGGGGAGGGGAGGGGAGGGGAGGGGAGGCATCTGGATGACTAATTCAAGTCTATGGAGGCCTCATCTGTGAGCCCAAAAAGTAACCACACAAAGGATAAGGCCAAGGTCTCCTCTGCTTTCCTCATCATAACCACTCATTGCAGAACCAAACAATGCTGGGACGAGTGTGTGTATTTTTACTTCTTTTGTAAGGGCTCAGCTGGCACCTTAAGCAAGGCAGTTAACATGAATAGCCAAGCATAGTACCATTTCCTCACAATTATTCATTTTTAAGGACATTGTTTTTTAAAAAGAAAAGAGAATGAAACTATATGGCATGTGCTCCCAGTCTCAGATTGGGTGTGGAAGAAAATAATGGCCACACACTGCTATACAATTAGGTCTGTCTTGGAAAGGAATTATACTGATGTTTTTCTAAGCAATGCCAGGTGGTTTATTCACCAAATAATGAGACACTAAATGGATCTAAAGATCCTTGGCAACTGGTAAGTGCTTACCTTGGACTCCCTATTCCTGCCTTCAAGAAATGGTTTGCTTTTCCCAAGAGTTTCCTTAAGTAGCTCCTCAGCTGTGATTAAAAACAAATAACAGTGGACTGAAGGTTGGTTAAGTTATACTTGTTTAATGATACAGCTCAGAGAACTGTGAATGCACATGAGATGTCTCTCATTGATTTAGTAAACAGCTTAAGCTATCGGACAACCTTGTTTTCAAAGTCCATAATTCCCTTAAAAAAAAAAAAAAAAACAAAAAAAAAAAAAAAAAAAAAAAAAACCACCTGTTGTGGTTAAATTGATCTATGACCAAAAACCTATTAAAAAAAATCTACATTTTTAGCAAGAGCAACAAAAGTGTACAATTATTTTTAACTACACTGCAGGGGAAAGAAATTATCCCCAAAGGAGGAGCACTTCTGGGATCACAAGGCAAGGTTCTCCGTAGCTCAGCATAGAGAACCATGGGAGACAGGTTCCTGGCTGTCTCTGAAGGCAAGCAAGACAAGCAAAGGCCATTTCTCAACAGACTTATGGCAGCCTCCCTGCTCCATATCGACTGTGAAGCAGATCTGCTCCACGGAGCGAGAATAGGGGCTTGAGTAGTCCCAGTTCCTACATGTCCCCAAGCTCAAGTGCCAGTCAAGGGCAAAGCTGGGCTGGATGGTCTGCAGACACTCCTGGGGTTGTCCTATGTGCTCAGCAAGAGCCCCAGGCCCAGAGAAATGTCATATGAAGCCTTCCATTAATCACCAGGAAACTCGATATATCCCAACCTGGCTGTCCCCTTGCATATCCCACTGCTCTGTGCTGCGCCATATTTGAAAATTGGAAAGTGCTCTAGCTCCAAACAAAACTAACCTGGAAATGGTGCACCTCATATATGTGTGTACACAAAGCAACATATTGAATAAACCTAGGACTGCCAGGGACTGCTGATGTGGGCTTCTTTGTTTTCTTTCTTGCTGCACATCTGAATTGGGCCCTCATGGAGCAGGGTCGAAGCCAAGGTGGAGTCAAGCACTAGCGCCCAGAAGACAATAGCAGCTGAATGTACTGCAAGAGAAAGACTTCACAGAAATACTTTCATAAATGGCATTTCATAAAGGCCAGCAGATAGTTAATCAATTAGCCAATGAATTTTACTTCTCCTTCTCTTTGTTAATTTATAGGGCAAGGCACATAATAAAATAAATCAATGATGTAAATAAAAAATGCTGTGAATAATTCTTTGCTTATGGTTTTTCTTGCAAATATTTGATATTTAAAATTAGTACTGCTTTGGTCATCTCTGTCCAAAGACCTCTCCTATAGTCATTTCAAGAGATGACTACTCACAGCCAACGATTCAAAATGTCATTTATGTGAATACAATTGTATACCTATGTAAAATCCTACATCTCAAGTACATCTGTATAAGAGTCATTTTCTAGAACGTTCTGCATAACACTAAACATGCTGAGCATTGCAAGGCTTCTCAAGAAGAGCCAATTACAATGCTCAAATTAATAGTTGAAGAAAATCTCGAAGCAATGGCTCTGTTGTCATTTAAATATGTGACTACTGTCTTTATAATGTGCAAAGCATTACTACCATTTATATGTGCTCCGAGTGATATATCACCAATCTGAACTTAGAGTTTCCCCTTCTTTTCTTCTGGGTTCATAACCTTGCTGTATTATCTTCCATAACTCTATAGCTTGCTAATGCATAATTCAAGCCTCTCTTATTGACAAAAAGTGGCAGAAAGAAAGAATATTTCAATGACACTTTCCCACGTAGATAGTATTGCTTTTACTTCAACTGTTATCATTTCCATATTAAAGCCAAATCTTTTAAGGTATATTAAGTATCATTTTCCTCGCTTCCTTGCAGTCAATTCACTGAGACAACTATACCTGTTTACCTCCATCTTCCAAGAATACTGAATTGCAACTTTTTTTTTTATTATTTTTCAAGATGAGTTTCTTGCTAAAAGAACAAACTTTGGTTAAAACATGATGAGTTAATGTATGACATTAGCTGCATGCTGATCTCTTGATTTAACTAGAGCTTGGCTTCAGAACTGGTGTCACTTTCCTCAGATGTGTGTAGGCATCAGGATCATTGTGTGATCATTCTTCAATCCTTGTTTTAATTCCTTCCCTTAGCAAAGTAAGCATGGAAATAGGCATAGTTTGAATTTCCATGCCTCACTGACTGGAGGTCAACTTTGTCAACCTATCCTCACATACAGCTATACAATATGCAAAAATTCCACTTGTGCTGGTGCAGTTGCTTCAAACGCACACGGGAGAGAAGGAGAAGAAAGTTTGACCTTTTTCTGCATTGGAGAAGGATGGTGAGAACACCAACAGCTTTTAGTCTCTACCTTGCATTCTTCCAACAGTACAAAACGTGACAAAGACTTGTAGTCAGGCAGAATAATTAGAAACAACCAGTAAAGGCTCTACAGAAACAGTGAAGTATCAAAATGGGCAGGTTAAGATTGGTGAGCTCTTGTGCCTCCACAGACCCTCAGCTCAATATCCTCTTGTTAGAGCGTCTTTAGGATATATAAAAGGGACATAACACCTTTCTTTACAGACTGCTGTAGGGCAGGGGGCAGCTAGAGAGAGAGCCTTTGCAGGGAGAGAGCTTCATCACATCCTTTGTGTATTCCCTGTTGTCTGAGGCTCGACATACTGTGCAAGGACCTGTGAGACTCCCCCACAGCTATCCTGCAAGTCCATACACTTACCTGAGCTATGAAATCCTTCTCTCTTCCATCCAAACTGCCCTTTTAGGCAGCCTGGACTCAGTCCGAAGCCAGACTGCCTACAGCTCCCACCCACCCTTTTGACAAGCAATGTCCATGACCCAGCCAGCATTGTTTGTTTGCTATCTTGGTTGCAGTAAGAGCAGAAACTAAGGGCAGACTGAATGAAACCAGATGTGCCAGGGCCCATCCACATGGCTGGTAACGCCTCTAGAGCACTGCACGCAACCCCTATGCATTGCAGTTTGCTTCTCAAAGCAGCAAGACATTTGCCTTGAAGGCAGCTTAAAGGCACTCAAGCAGGTAAGTAAGGTGGGCAGAAGGTGGGTTTGCCCTCAAGCCCAGCTCAGAGTCACTTCTGCACAGCAGCCTACATACAGCTATACAGTGCCTGGCACAGACGGACACCTACCTAAAAGGCCCTTTATCTAATAATGGAAAGTGCAATCTTACAAAAAAAAATAATAATAATATTCTGCCAAATGTAGTAAGAATAATCATCAGAGGCGTCCCTGCAAGGCACCTGTACTCCCTGGAGCCACATCTACCAAACCAGCTTCAGTGCCACTGTGGCCAAATCAAAAATTAAGCAGGTTTACAGCCATGATGCTTCTTCCCATGCCACCTAATTCCTGCAAGTTCAAATTCCTCAAGCACTGCAGCTCTTGCTACAACCAAAATAATTCTGTAAACTTATGAGCTTGTCTTCTTCTAAAAGCTCACAAAGTCTTAATAAAGACTCACTTTCGGCAAAATACTTAGAAAATACAACCCAGGAAGCAAAATTCAAGCGGGTTTAATGGTGTCTCCAGCTGTGTCTCATTTTAAAGTCACTGTTTATTTAACAGAACCAATGCAAAGAAGAAAGAACCCAGTTACCAAATAATTTAGTGTCGTGCTCAGAAAAAGTAGCAGTTTAGGACAGCAGCACTGCTGCTGCTTGAACTATTCCCCTTCTCCTCACCTCACCTTAAAAGCCACCTAATTTCTCACATCTTGTGCTCACGAAGGAGAAAAATAAAAATAAAAATGACTTCAGTAACTTTGCAGGGAATTCCTTAGATGTTCCTAACCCTGAATTCACTAAAACTTCGAGCAGCAGTGTAGGAAATGGAGTAGACCATAAACAGTGTGCTGGGAGGTAAATCATCAGCCTCTCCCGCAGCAGGTGAAAAGCCTATGTCATTTCTGACACTTGCTCACTATCTGTCCTTCCTGCTACCCTGAACACTGTAACTGGCAAATTGCTTTGTCAAACATCACGTACAACGCTGAGCAAAGAAACAGATCTATAAAATCATCCATCAGATTATCCTCAGCAATAACAAATGGTGAATTCGCTGGAATTTCCCTTGGGTCTGCTTGGATTTAACCCTAGCGCTGCGGTCAGCCTAGCTCAGGAAGTTCCCACAGGCTTCCTGCATGTCACTCCTGCCCATGAATGACCTCCAGATAAACACTAGGGAGCCCCTTACGCTTGCAGACGGTGAAGACAAATTTGCCAAGAGCCTCTCCAGAAATCACTGGCCAAAGTCTCAGTCTTCACACCCATGTGCCCAGGGAGACCTGGCACGTGTCCCCAGCTCAGGTATTGGGGGCCGCTGGCTCCTGTCAAAGCAAGGATGGCAAACAACCAGGGACCAAGCACTGAAGCAAATTTCCACATAATCCCTCCTTCTAATTAGCAAATTTTCACAAGTACTCCACTGCAAAGGGCCCCAGAGCCTTTCCAGTAGGCCTACCACTCCAAGGTACATAAAAAGTGCTTTAATACTGCATCTGCGCCAGGCTTCCTTCAGACTGACTCAGCAATAATGCGCTCCAGGTATGCTCTACTTGAAAAGAAAAATAAAAGAGGAAGAAAACAATAATTCCCATATTTGCAGCAGGTTTTTGAGCCTTATTTGGAGCACAGCCACACAACTGCTCTGCCATTTGGCAGTGGGGAGGGGGAAGAGAGGAAACCCCTGGCAGAAGGGACAAGACTCTCAGCAAGCCCCTGACGTGGGTTCATTGTTGACAGAAAGTTCCCACTGCTCCTCTGGAAGCGTCACCTCCTCCATCATGCAAGCAGCCACGTATGGCTGTGCTCTCTTTGTGGGAAGGAGAGGAACGTGTGAAAAAGGCAAGGCTGGGGAAGCAGCAGGCAGCAAAGCAGGCACCGTTTAACAGTCCTGTATCACGGCAGTCTCCTATGCAAGCTGACTGAAGCGACCTCCCATCCCTGGCTCCCTCCTGGAAGAGCACACCTAGTTTTCCTGCAGAAATCAGCACTGCTCTCCTGAAAGCTCACGCTAAAAGCAGGAAATGATGGAGTTTGTGACCTACCGTCATGGAGGGAGATTCCTAGCAGAAGCATGTTTTCCGGAGCACCACTCCAGCACTCTGTTGGGAAGCCACGGGTCTCAGGAAGCAGCAGTGGCTCCTTAACTGTCCCAGACAAGGCACAACATAGCTGTGTCCCAGAAAAGAAAGCTGGATCCTGGCAGTAAAATGAACTGCAGGGCCAGTGCCCCTTTCCTTTTATATCATACCAGAACAAAGAATACTTAGAATATATATATACATATGTATATATCTATTTTTTTCTATTATATCATACCAGAACAAAGAACACTTAGAATATATATATATATATATATATATATATATATATATATATATTTTTTTTTCCTCTTGGAAAAAATCTTCTAAGATCCCTTTAATACTTAGGACGATGATGATGAAATAAGCCACAGATTTTCACTTACAGAAGGGGAACATGGGCACCTCACATTTTCTAAACTCTTGAAAGTAACTCACCTTTGTAGATAACGCTGATGACATAGGAACAAACAAATCAAGCCATCCATACCAATCTTACATGCACCAGAACTGAAGTTTGTGATAGAAAGGATTTCAAAGAGAGCCAAGTGTTTGAAGCCATCTTAATATTGGGTACTTTTTATTAGCTTTGAGCATCCCCAGCTCTTCTATCTAGCATACAATGAGGCATCTTTAAATATGTTATGTTAGAGAATGCTATCTGAATGTACCCTCTAGCATCCTCAAAGGATTGCTGCAGTTCAGCATCTGCTTAAAACACTATGCCTTCTTGCCTTCCCTTTTTTTTTTTTTTTTTCTCGTTCTGCTTGAGGCTAGTCAGAATCTGCTTGTTTCTTGAAAAGAGCAATATGCTTTTCAAAACCCGCTGGGTATTGCACCCTTCAGTCCAGCCTCAACTACTCATAATTATATTCCTAACTGTGGTTCGCCTACCAGTCAAGAGAATAAAGACCCAAAAAGGCATTCCCTTATTTTCTGTCATTCAAGCTCACACCACAAAAGTTTTGCAGAATGATTCATTGAGTTGAAATTTTGTTACTAATTTCTGAAGCTCCATATCCACAACTCTTATTTCTCACACTGTTAACTGCAACATTTTTGGCAACCTTTGCACACAGAAGACTTTGGTGATTCTCCTATGAACCTCTTGTTGCACTCCTGGCTCCTCCTTAGTCCCACCCTCAGTCTTAGCCTTTCTCAGATTTTGCCTTCCATCTACTTGAACTTCAGAGGGTCAAAAGTTAGCCCCCTACTTTCACATGCCTTCTCCATCTCTTTTTCCCATAGCCTTGTATGCAACATCCACTTCAGTATTCAAACCCACAAAGCTGGGTCATGCTCATGTTCTTGATACCTTACCCCAAGCTAAAACCAAATGATCTTGATTTGTGCCTGCTTCCTACTCCTGACATGACATCCTTTCCCATCCCTCTCAGTGGGAGAAGTGCCCCTCATTTTACCTCGTAATAGGTGATCAATTTGGGAACAATACTTGTTTAAAGCACCATAATTGTCCAAACAGTTTTCTTTGGTTGTTTTTTCTCCCATCTATGCTTTGCCCTTTGTCCACCAGCCTCCAGCTAACAGCAGCTTCAGATGGGAGATTAGGGTTGGGTTCTTCTTTTTTTATCCCCAAAATAGCACAAATGAAGATCAAGAAAAATAAATATAGATGTCACTCTAAATAAAATCGTAATGATTACAGCCTACCTTGAGACAGCTAAAGTTGTCAATAGATGGTTAAAATGCTTCTCAACAATGCCAGCATGCCCACAGCCCCAAAGAAAGCATCTAACAGAGGAGTACACCTATGCTTTCAATGATTTTTCAATTGTTATATGCCCGTAGCTGTTCCAGAAGCAATCATAATTTATAATTAATGAAAAATTAAATTTGAAGGATTTTTTTTAATGCGTATTAACATATTCCCTTTCCTTTTAGTGTCTCTCCAAATGTTGGGATCAAGTACGCACTTGTTTACCTCCAAGATCCAAGTGAATCCATGAAAGCTTTGCATCAGAGCATTGGATTGCACTGAAATATGTGACTGTCTGACAACTTTGTACAACTCAGTGCTTTGTATGAAACTGCTGGCTTAAAGTTCTGGCTTGCGGGGTGAGCGGGAAATTTGATTTGACATAAAATGTAACCTTTCCTCCTTTTAACCCAACATACTTTATACAGCAGAAAACTAATATGGTTACCTCTCGCTTCGTTCCAGGTCTTCTACCGTGGATTGATTGTTGAAGCAGAAATCCTAAAATGTGCCAATGAATTCTAGCAATTCTGTTGGAGCTGCTGAGGTATACTCTAAGTAGCTTAACACAGGAGTACAGCAAGGAAAGAAAATGAAAAAACCCTACTGACTTGGTCAAGAACCCATGAAGTATGAAACCAGGCAAACAGGAGGATGCCTTCTCGTTAGAAGGACGTGATTTCATACAGTGGTTCAAAATATCATACATACTCTGAAGTATCCAGCATGCCAAACAGATGTGCGCTCCAAGACACACAGCACCAGGAGAAAGCAACATGTTTAGAGGTCATCCTGAACCCACAAGATGTCAAAGCCTGGAAATCACTCAAGTAACAGATTTTGAACCAACAGTTAATAGCAGAAGAGGGTTTTTTTTGCACTAATGGAAGATGCTATCTTCCCGAGGATGATTGTCTTAACTAGCTGTTTGCATGTAAGCAGTCTTCTAGAGTATGGGGGTGGCAATTTATGCTTAGTCTTTTCACTAAGTGCTTTAAGTGGTTTTCAAATACAAAACTAAAACTGTTTTGGCTCATTCGCTTTCCATTTTGCACTATGTAACGATTTATTCATAATATTTTTGACAGAAAGAACTTCAGGAATGCAAACAGAATTATGACAATGTGGTAGCTGATTATCCCTGCAGAAGAAGTTTCTCCAAGTTCAACTTCCAGTCAGCGCAGGACGTATGGGATAGAAAAACATTATTGCAAAGAGGTCTTTCTTTTACCTGCACTTTAGCTATAATGAAACACACAAAAACAGAGAGAGAGTGAGAGAGAAAGAGAGAGAGATGGCAGATACACTGAGAATCTACAGTGTAGATAATCAAACCCTTTATTGTCTAAGTTACATTAGACTTGCAACACCATAAAAACCTGTTAAGAAGAAGAAACAGTAGATTGGTAGAGGTAGTAGAAAGTCCCTGTAACAGTCATAAAAGGGCTTTTACAGGAGTGTGTCATGCCAAAAAAAAAAACTTATCACGTTGTTTAAAGGAGCTGATCAAAGCCCATTGACTAAATAAATAAGGAACACAACTCAATTTAAATACTAAGGCCTAACTAAAATAACAAATCAATACAATACAACAATAAAGAAGAAAAAAGAAATCATGGGATTCATTTCTGAAAACAGATGGTCTTTAAGGTTGGCTTTCTCCCACCCACTCTTATTTCTTGCTTAATTAAGTGAAAATCTCATTTCTGTGCTATACACAGCATATAATTATTTAAACTGATTTTCCCTACTGTTGTTCTTCGTGTAGCTAAATTATGATTGTAAACTTTGCTGATTAGTACCCTGGTAATGGCAGTGACAGCACTAGCTTCTCTGTCAGATATTTGGAAGAAAAGCTCCAGAAAGAAGCTTTTGGCTCTAAATATTAACTAAGATCTTCTGTATCAGCTTGAAAAAATAAAAAATAAAAATAAAAAAAAAAAAGAAAGAGAGATTACAAATGTACACTACACTTTCGTGCCATTTTGGGTACACAAGAGTTTTTAATAACTAAAACACAAACAAATAGGCTAAGCAACTAGCTTTGTGCATTCCTGAACTCTCACTCATGAAGAATATGATCCAGAAAAGCAACAAAAAAAACAAAAACGAACAAACAAAAAAAAAAAAAGCTAGTGCAAACCCAAAATGATAATCATTAAGCAACACAGCAAAATATTTCTTTTTTTTTTTCTCTTTTTTTTTTTTTTGGTGTACAATGGAATGTGTCTATGCGACCTCCCTCGAAATAACTTCACAGAACAGTTAATTACAGTCACTTTTAAGCATTTGCACAGACATTCCTACCTACACCAAGACTTACAGAGAACTCTGGTATACATCTGGTGTAATAGTATAAGGAAAAAACTAGTTAAAAAATACATAAGAAAGTTAATTTGCATTGTTGCAAGTGTTGCAAAGTAACAAAAACTGTCAAGTAATTAAAAACAAGTAACAAGTAGTATCCAGAACCAATTACTGACTAGATTGTTTTAAAAAAGACCCTCCCCCAACCAGAACTGTTAGAACAGAAAGATCAAGCTTTTTTTTGTTTTGTTTTGTTTTTTAAACAAATCTTTGTGTCAGAAGCCCTACAAAAACAGCACTATTCCATTATTGTATTAAGTAAACTGTTGCTCTCACCTGTATTAAAGGTTAGCATCATTTCTGTACATGTAAAATTATTGCTTTTTTGAAAAATATATTTAGCATGCTAGTTTTTTTTTTTTTAATCCATTTCCTGCCTTTACAAAATGTTACAATTTAAAAAAAAAGAAAAAAAACTAGTAAAGCTTTTGCAAAAATTTTCACAGAACATTTTCTTTCAAGGCAGCAGTAACTTTTGATAATGCATAAAATTATATGTGCAAAATCTGAAACTCTCAGAAATATTACCATCACACATAGTGTCACAGCAATAAGAAAAGAAAATATTTATATCTGTGGAATACATTTTTAATTGCTTACACTGCATGGTTTAACAACCTGTTATGTGCCACAACCCCACCTCGAAAACTTGCAGTTAAAGAGTTACTGTAGAAGAGGTATATAAAGCTTTTTTTTTCTTTTTTTTTTTTTTTTCTAACACCACCAGTGATCACCAAATACAAGACATGACACATTATATGAACATTAACCTGCCACCACAAAAGAAGGTATTCATCTTCTCGAAGCGTCACCAGGCCCAGGGAGGACCAGTAGCTGGCCTGCTGGACAAAACACAGGAGCCTACGGTGCCTTCATCAGGGCCGAGGTACTCCATGCCACCTTCTCCATTAGAAACATACAGATCAGCGGCGTTAGACAGCTGAGCGCTTGTTGGGTTGTTTGTTTTTTTTTAATTTTTATTTTTTAACATGAAGACTTCCTTTGTGATCAGGTCGAAGAAAGTAGCCCTGTTACAAAAAAGGTCCTGAGAGTAAAACACAGAAGCCTGTTTTTCTTAGTGTTCAACTAGCTTTTCTCTTCCAAAGCAGAATAGAAGCTTTTCTGTGGAAGTGTTTCAATTTCCATATTCACATACTATTAATGGTGCGCAGTCAAGAACAAGAGCACTAGAAATGCAAGTGGTCCCCAAACTGTAATGAAACAAACCATTGCAGAGTGACGGTCTTTCTCTTTAGTCCCTTTAATCCTTCATCAAGCATTGCTTTCTCAGCACCGAATGCCACCTTTTCCCCGCACCCCCCCTTCTTCCTCTCTCTCTCTCTCTTTTTTAATTTGCTTTTCAGCATGACAGGCAGTGGCAGTTTCATTAATTAATACTTCTCCAGCCCTCAAATCCACTGCTGTTTTTCAAATGTATCAAATAGTCATTGTGAGCATCAGGGAGGTTTTTGTTACAGTGCTTAACTTCTTCATGCTGTCCAAATCACATAAAGTTTAATTTTTCCAGTGTCTCAAACTTCTCTTGATTAATATAGATGCCTTGTGCTGCCACAGTGCTTGCCAACTCCACTGTTTATTATAAAGGAAATAAGGAACCATGGGACTGATTAGTACGTCAATTTATATATATCTCACGGAGCATCTTCATTTATTTTAAAATGATTAACAGCGCGGCGGCACCCCCCTCCTAGCGGAGTGCAGCGCTGTTCCCAATCCTACACGGTGGTGACAGGCAAGGGGATGCTTCACAGGGATGCTCCAATGCCGGCATCGCGGGGGGCTGCCCCACAGGGCAGGGGATGCGGTCGAAGGGCAGCCGGGGTGCAGGCTCCTCCACCAGGGCTCTAGGTTCCCTTCCGGAGAGGCAGCGTGTGGGCGACGTCGGCACTGGTGTGGTCTCTCCCCTGTAAGAAGGAGAGAGGGAAAAGCTCATTCTCACCTCCTCGCCTTATCCTTTTCGCGCCTGCGTCGCTGCTCCCGCTCACAATGCGTCCAGCAAGCCCTCCTGGCGCTCATTACCTCGAATTAGCATCACGTGTGTTTGCTTGTTTGGGCCCCTGCAAGGTCTCTGACAGACCAGAAGAGCAAGTGATAGCGTCTGATGGAGCAACGCAGAAACAGTTAAGGACATGGAGGGAAGGAGGCCTCCAAAAGGAGGAATTTTGTGCTAGCCAAGAGGGATTCAGAGCTAGACCAGAGTTTCAAATGGGCTGAAGTTGGAGGTCATAGAGGCCGCTTGGAGAAGGAAAACTGAATTCTTGTGCAGGTCTGTCAAAAGCTAAGAAGGCTTTCTCTTCCCCTTGTCATCTTCCTTTTAGTTTTTTAGCCAATTTTCATGAATAATTACCACGTGGAAAAAATAGAAGGGATATTCTGAAAATCAAGTGAAATTAAAGATAACATCATGAATAAGTGGGAGCCTGCAGCTCCTGAGAAAAGCTTTAAAATGACATTTAGAACATCACTGTCGGAACAATGCAGTTTACAATCCTGATCCTAAAACAACATGGCAAGATTAATCTTACATAAATGCATTATCCTTAAGCTAAAGTCTTGATGAAGTGAAACAGACCATTTTAAATTAATGCAACATAAAATACGGCACCCATGTAAAATCCAAGCAAGTTTCAAGCTGTGCCTATGGCAGCCCTAGAAATAGCTAAAGAAAGCCCAGCTCTGGTTGACATAATGTATTAAGTGCATCTCTTTTGTTAATAGATTTAGAAAATTCCTAATTAAACCTGGCCCGAGATTCATGACATTTACCAGTCAAAGTTTGGTTTAAGTCGGAAAGATTTGCAACAAAATTAAAGAAAAAAAAAGCCGCTGTACAGAGTGCAGTATATTTGAAATGTAGGAAACAGTAACTGAATGAGAGATGTGATAAAACTTCCTTAGTTGGATGCTGAATTTCCTGCAGTAAACTAAGAAAGATGCTTTACATTTTTGCACGGCTACATCATGCCTGAGAGACAGAGCCACAATTCCGAGAGGAGGCATTCATCATTAAAACATCTCGTATTGAACCAGCTCCCCGTACACGGGGGAGCACGGCAGGCTTCCTCCCAGCCAGGGGTGGAGAGGAGGGGGGGCGGGCGTCATGCCCTAGTTTCCCTGGGTAAGACCCAAAAAAAAGGGGTAATTCAGGGAGCTCTTTGGGACAGCTATCCTGTGGGGTGCTGGTAGCAGTGGCTTGTCCTGTGGGTCCGGCCACCACCCATCCACAGACCATGCAGCATCAGGGGCATGTAAAAGGGAAGATTTTTCTTCTTTCCACACGACAGGGATCCATAAAGGGGGCTGGGGCTGGGGATCTCCCCCGTTGGCCATTGTGGCATCGGAGAAGTCCTCCTCCTCCACAGGGAGGCAGCTTTTCCTGCAGTGGCGCTAGTGAGAGGGAGAGATGAAGTCTTCAACGCTTAGTTGAAATGCAGAGTTAGCAAATGCAAGTGTGTGGTTTCTGCCTGGAGAATACCAGCGAAAGGAGGACAAAGAAAGCCTTCCAGAAATGGCCTCCCCAAAGCAGAGGAGGCTGCAGGTGGGTGGAAGCAAAGGATGTTTCCCTGGGCAGGAGGCTTTATGTCTGCAGAAGTCTACCCAGTGGCTCACCCTGTAGGCATCCAAGGAAATAAAGGTTTCCTCCCCGTTTTCCCCTTTCACAGTGGGACCAAGGACGGGTTTTCCAGCAGATCAAACACTACCGCTAAATCTTTGGTTCTTTGATATGCTAGCATGCACATCAGTTTTTGAACTGATTTTAAAAAGTAAGCTTTCTTCACTTCCAGAATTTTAGAGAGGGAAAAAAAAAAAAAAAAAACTTTTTGGTAGATGAAACCTATAGCTTCCATGCCAAAAGCTGTTTTCATTTTGAATTCTAGGGCGTCACACCAGTTAACTAGAAAAAAGAAAAATTAGTCCGTGCACATTTTAATATATCGGAGACAGCTGATCACATGACATGCCATTAAAATAAATTGCAATAATCAGTTTGGAGCATGGACACCTTTCCAGTTTGCTGGCAAGGGGAAAATGCAGGGACAAGACCTACAGCTGCTAATCCTGTCTATAATGCTCTGAAACTGATGGATAGCTAACACATGCATATTACTCAGATTCCAGTACAGCAGCCTCCATGATTCCTTGATTGTTTGCATTATAATCTCCATATGTATGAACGAGACAAATTAGGTTGCCATTTATTTGTTCATTATCTATTATTTTGATTAATGGAATTCTTGTTCTCAGAATAACTATTTAAAAATAACATTTGCAATAATGAGGACTGAACTATTAATCATGATCTTTAGAAGAAACTCTGCAAGGAACTGGGACAAGACATTTCATATGAACAAATGTCATAAATAGGACTTCTAACAGACAGTGCCAAAATTTCAGATCCAAATAAAAACACCAAGCCAATGGCTTAAATAACTTTTTTTCTTTTTTGCTCCTCCCTTTCTCCCTTTTTACAAGCAGGGCTGTACTGTAGCTGGACTAGAAACACACTGGAGGTAACGTGTCCCCAGCAAAGGGATCCCAGGCCCCTTTGCAGCACAGATTTTTTTTTTTCTTGATGGTTTCTTCCAGTCTATCATCCAAATTCTGATTACTTCCATCATTATCTCAAGATTGAGTACTAAAAGAAATGTTTTTAAACAGTCATAGTGCAGAAAGCTAAAGCTCATGGACTCCTCAATGAAGGTGTTATGTTCCTGTGATTCACAATCTGCTGCATACCTCTCTTTTCTGCGAATGACATTCCAAAACTGTAGTGTCTGTAGTTCTTTCACAGAAAAGGAGAGCCACTGCCTTCTGGCATGTGAAAAGCTTCAGCCAGAAATACCCATGATATGAACGGTTTACTTTTTTTCCCTAGTGGGTAGCTTTTTCTTGATTTTCTATGAGTAAAAGGATGTTTTTCTGCAGAGGGCAATGGTTTGAGTTTTGGGGGGTTTTGCTTGCTTCTCTTGAATGAAAAGTAAATCTGTAGAGAGAACTACAGATGTACAGATGTACTAGAAGGTCTTTGGCTCCAGCCCTGTAAATATGCTTCACATACATATATATATATATAGGCTCTTAATTAGACAGAACTCTTGGTGCTAACCAGTAAATTATGCCTTCGAAAAATCCAATTACTTGTCCTTTAAAATTTTTAGAGCATATTTTTTGACGTGTCACTGATAAATGATATTTCTAAAGTGGGCCACGTTTTTATGTTTTTAAAAATACAATAGGTGAGGTTAAATATGAGGCATAGACATTAGAAACTGCCACCAGTGCTGTTACCATTTTGCATGAGCAGGCTACAGACCAATTCTTGTGCCACTGAGTGCACTTGGGAATTGGGCTACTGGCTGCAACATCACAGAATCAGGCAGTTCCTCTGAAATGACCCCAAGGTTTAGGAGAGCTTTGCTTCAAGAGCTACAGCCCCTTTGAGATTCACACTGGTGCAGGGGCCCTTCAGAGAGGGAGCCAGCTTTTGTCTTGCTATGTACAAGCGACTGGAGTGTGTTCCCGGAATTCATGCTTACTAAATCAGGTCTTTGGATGCTGCTTCGTGTATTCCAAATTAAGATACATATTCATCGTGGATAAGCAAGCTTAATTATGGATATATTGGGATATTTAGCATTTATAAGAATATTCAGAATATTCAGTATGTTTAATATGGCAGCATTTCAAGAGAATCTGCATGACTTTGCACAGATTGTATTGACTTGGGGTATATAATAAGCATTTTTTGACCTTTAGATAAAGAAGACTAAGAAATATTCTAGAGTTCAAGAGAAATTCATTTGATGGATTTTTTTAAGCATTCAGGTAGAAAAGAACACAGCAAATAGTGTTAAGAAAGAAGTATAAACAAAATGTAGGAAATAAGGTATTTATTTCATTGGTGCTAATGCCAAAGCATGAAATGTAGCCTAATGCTAATATCATCAAAATGGGGTGTGTATGGAATTCTTTACACACCCCTATAGGTGGCCTACTTTGCAGTGCTGCTGCACACCTGCATCTCCTGTTAGCAGTTCATTACCCTAAAGTAGGTTTCCTATTTGGACATCTAAATATAGATTTAGCTGGCTCATTTTTGAAAAAGCCTGGCTGCAGACCCTATTTTTAACATGCGGAATTAAAATTATTCTGTGAGAAAACTGCTATATAATGCAGCACCATTGTAAGCTACTATGCTGGGGAATTTTAAAAGCCCTACGTAACCTTCTTTTATAAAGGAAACCTTTAGAGATGATCTTCCATGACTACTGAAGGGAAAGGGGGAACTGCGAAATACTAATGTTAATATTTTCACTCTTTAGCTGACTACTCCAGGGAAGATATTTCACCTGTGAGGAAGAAACATTATGTAAAGTGAATCGTTTCCACTTAACATTAAAAAAAAAAAATCATTCTAAAGCTACTGTACGTGCTAACTATTGTTTCTCGCTTGGAGCATGTGCATGGCACTTCTGTAACTTGAACTGACTTTGCACTGTAAACTCTCAAGAATAGATCTGTCCCCAATTAAAATGAAATGAAGACACAGAGTGACAATGTTTAAAGTGGGAAATAGTAATGTTTCCAGAGCGCTGCAGGCATTGTTCTTGGTGCGAGAGCTACTCTCTGTGCTTCTAAACGTCCCTGCAGCTGCAGGTAGAAATGAACGTATTCCCTTGCTAAAACCCAGGGACTGTGCAGGTGGAGGCTTCTGGGGGAGTGCAAAGCCTGCTTGCGATGAGAACAAGGAAAACAGCAGACAACTGAATAATCCTAACTGACACAGACACCGACAAACTGAGACACAGGCTGATACTGAAGAACAAATAAGACAAAAGAAAGGAAGATATCTCCTGGAAAAGCGATCATGCTACAGCCTCTGTGGGAGAAATACTGATTGGGAAGAGACAAAACGATTCAT
Organism: Anas acuta; assembly: GCF_963932015.1. Lineage (NCBI taxonomy): Eukaryota > Metazoa > Chordata > Aves > Anseriformes > Anatidae > Anas > Anas acuta. The sequence continues at coordinate 97,121,912 of NC_088980.1, read as the reverse complement.
GAGCCTAACCTCTACCCAGTATTCTGCTGTATTGAAAGATGCTGTAATTTAATCAAATACTTTGAAGACAGATTGACATGGACTGTTGTCTGCAACAGCAAACTACATTTGCTGTGGAAGAAGTTAGTCAATAAATTGTGGTGTGGCAGTAGTTTACAAAGACGAGATTATGAGTAAATTTATTGTGCAGTAATACAACCCAAATTACAAAAAGAGTCCAGATGAGCTGCCACAGTTCTTTTTGGGTAGAAATGACCACTTCAGAAGTTTTCGGGACTGTATTTCCACCTTTGACCTTACATTGCCTTTTAGAGAAAAAAAAAAAACAAAAAAAAAAAAACAAAAAAAAACAACCAAAAAGAAAAACAAAACAAAACACTGCCTTCACAATTCAATTTCAACTACATATGAGATAAACTGTGAGCATGAAAAGATGAAAGAGCGTTTTCAAGGTGCTTAGGTTTATTAAATCTAGATCATTAAAAGGATGAGAAACAAAGAATAGTTGAGCTAGTTTGCAGAGCTGCAGCTTATCTCCCTGGCATATACTTTTCCTAAGAGGGATGTCCTTGCACAATTTGGTTAGGTAAACATCAAAGAGAGCACTTTTCATCTAGTTCTCCCGCTAGAGCAAAATTTTGCTGCTACTGTCCCATAAAACCAAAAGACATGCCACCCAGAACAACATGAAGTGCTATGTCATCTTGAAAACTTTATGAGGAGAGTTGTTGGCCACTCCTACAGCCTAATGGCAGGTCAGATAATCCCTGCGGCAGGGGATGAATTCCCAGAGTAACCTCCAGGGCAAAAAGAAGCAAGCACAACAGAGAAGATGCCAAGGGTCTCCACAAAGGGTGCAGCACATGAACTAAGCAACATGGTGAGGATGCTTATTGAATAAGCAGAAAAGGTTCCTAAGCTTTATGAAGGTGGGACTGATATTGAGCTGCATTCTTTAAGCACAGCAAAAAATATCTGCAATTGTTTAGTAAGATATGGGAGGGCAGTATGTAGAACTTCTTTGTGATAAAAATTATACTAAAAATGTGGATGAAAGCAGGAGTGAATGATGCTGGAGGCAACTCCGATATGAAAGAAAATTGCCCATGAGAAGATATGCCCTGAAACCCACCTGCCAAGCTTGAAGATGGAGAAGGAAGGTCCACCTTCCTAGGTGTGACAGTGGTCTCCAAAGACGCAGGATATATGAAATTTCAGTGTAATGGTTTTCTACATAAGAGCTATGTCATGTATAATTCAGCGTGCTGAGAAGTGTTTGTTAAGAAACACTAGTCAAAAAAGAGGAAAGTGCAGTAACTTGCAAAGTCCACAGGAACTGGAAGATGAGCCTTTCAGAGACTAGATACTGGATATTATGGTATAAAGACCCTTCAGAAAAATACAGACTTAAGCATTAATTGCATTGCTGCAGCAGAAAACGTATTAGTTGTAAAAGCAAACTATTTGTAGGAATTCTTTAAATCCTGTCTCACTACTACATATCATTGTGCATTAGCGTTATCTATCCCACCCACTCCCCAGTAAGTCAGTAACATGTTTAATTAAACACTAACTACCTGGTCTACAATTAACTGACTCTCTATATAACAGACTTTGATAAAATGCTTAAAAAATTTAAGAGCTAAATATCAAGCAACACCATTATTATTTATACATGTTGTAAAACAGTCAGTACTTTACTGATAAGTATCACTGTGCAACGTATCCCCAGCTACCACATTAAAAACCAAACATCCAATTAATTGTAAAACATACTTGTTTTGGGGCATCTGCGGAGGTGGTGTGAACTTCAGTACCTCGGAGTCCATTAGACTCAAACACCACTGTGGGAACAAGGGGGCTTGTTAACAGATGAACATTCAAGCTTCGTTAGTGTGTGTACATTATTTGAGACCATTACAGATTAACCACGTTCAAAAAAAGACACCAGCTACTAGCCTGTGGCCGGAAAATACCAATTTACCGTAACACTTACTGTAAGAGAGTGTGCTAATGGCAGCCTAGGGCCACTGCCCTTTTTAATTCAGACTTCAGCGCTGAAGAAAGCAATCACTGACAACATTAATTATCAGTCTATGTGTAAAGGGACCCTCTTCTTGCATTACTTACCATTTGGCCTCTGTCATTTTGCATCAGACTGGCTTATGTATGCATCATTCACACTTCTCAGAAAGAGCCTGCTAGTCTCACTGTCTCGTGCAATGCTCAGGAGGTAACGACACTGGTGGCTTTCGCCTCCCCCAGTCTCAACAACAGACTGTGCCAGGTTAAAAACGGCTGGTAGGGATTTCTGATTTTAGGACTGACCGACCGGTCTGAGGAAAATCTCGTTTCCTGCAAAAACGGTCCTGTCAACAGCAATGATGAGGCAAAACAAAGCCTTATGTTCTGCTGAAAGGGGTACTTTGATTTCAATTTGTGCTGGTGGCAACAGAATTCATTAGCATATTCATTTCTGAGTACCCTACTCTCTAATTAAAATAAAACATTTGCAAACAGTCTTATCTTAAATGCATTGCAATTTTATGGAGTTCGGGCGGGGATCAGGTAAGCAATATCCGGAGAACAAGAGCAATAGTCGTAAAAATAAAAAACCTGCGTATTAGATTTAGGTATTGGAATTACTGAGGTTAACGTGGTACGTGAAACGTAATTCTTGGCATTTTGTCAGCTGGATCTGAAAGAAGGCAAACAGGAAAGGGAGAAAGCAAGAGCAAGTGTGAAAATATACCTGTGTGGGACCTCTGATGAGTCCTGAGGTGACTGGGTTGGTTAAAGCATTTTCCACATTCCCTGCAGACGCAGTCTCCTTGGCGTGTTTGTGTCCTAAGCATCCCTGTAGTTGATAGGGAGGAAGGGAGGGAGAGAGGGAGGAAGGGAGGGGGTGGTGGGGAGAGGAGAGAGGAAAGTTGAGAAGAAAACATTATGCCAGAAGAAAACATCATTAGTATGTCTAATGTGTCATTATGTGAGGCTACCTTCAGGCCCTGGATGACAACTGTCAGCCTTCATCTAGGCACTGGCTGACAGGCCAGGCACACACAGGACTGCAAGAATGCATAAATTACATTGAATTAAAAAATGCTCCCCATGATGTGCCCGCACCAGGACTGGCATGTCAGGTGTGCGCTTTTCAGAGCAGCTGGATCCACTTTTCAGCCATCACCCAGCTTTGTCAAGCAGTACATCAGGCAAATCAAAGTGACTCCAGCGTGGCGGAGACAAGTCACATGGATAATAGGAAGTGAGTAGGACCAGAGCCCGACTGTCCCCCCCGGGCGGCAATACCTCAGAGACAAATGCAGAGTGAGTGGAGCCATCACAAACTGATCAAACCTTTAGCCCCTGCCTACCTGCCTGCCGGTGCTGCTTTGACCCTGGAGCTCGGAGGCACAGACGAAAGACATCTGTGAATGAAAGTGTCATTCCGGACATTTTGAGCTAGTCGCGGCACAGCAGCCTTCCTCCAGCCCTCGGTAAACATGTTTTCTAGGCCATTAGCATTTGTGGAAAACCGCTCAAACCTCTCCTTTTTCTCCAAAGGTCAGTTTACAGTATCTGACTTAAAGGGCTGGTCTTTGTCTTTTTGCTGCTGATCAAAAAAGACACATTTGACTTTTATTGGGCTTTTTTTAAAAAAAATAATATGGCTGAACATCATCTTTTCTATTTTGGTAAAACACCCTCCTCAGAAGGGAAGAGTTGATGTTTTCATTTGCCACTGGAGTACTTTGGCTTTTAAAGAAATTCTCAGGGGGTTGTCAGCGGAAGTGAAGTTTCAGCTTTTCGATCTTTTTTTTTTTCTCCCATTATAGCATTTTAAATGAATAAAATTGTGAGCAAAAAAGTGTCAAGAAAAAAAAAATTATTGAAAATCAAGGGCAGCATGCCAGAGGGCTCGTCCAAAATACAGACATCTGTACCTCAAAGGGAATGGAAAATGAGATGGGCTACCACTTGCTCTGCTTGTATGGCACCAAGTGTCCTATGATGATTTTTACCACAATATAGACTGCAAAGAAAAGTCTGGCTAAAATAAATAAATAAATAAATTAAAAACCTACAGCTGATTTCTCATTTCATAACAGCACCTCCTGTAGATGGCAGCACAGCCTATATTATATAACGGAACATCATCTCCAACAAGTTCCTGGCACTCAAATACAAGATCGTGATTTAGGGCCAAATCCAGATCACACACACACACACACACAAGCACTTCTAGTTCAATGAGAGTTTCACAGTAATGAGACAGATTTGCCTCGTGTGGGAGCAAAGGTTAAAGCGGATTTCCTCGTATGTTACCAACATTTCCCCTCCACTGGCCAGAGCTACAGCTTCAAGCTCGAGACCAAAGCTAAACGAAGTGCACGGAAGGACCAGAAGCAGCCCTTGCTGGCTTGCTGCCCCAAACAGTGGCCTGTAGAGATAGCCCGGGCTCTGCTGCCAGGAGAGCCCAGGAGGCTGCCAGTAGAGCCCAGGCCCAGGGGAAGCCCTGAACCCCTTCATATCCCAGGCCTCAGAATCACAGACGGTTGGAAGAGACCTCCAAGATCACCTAGTCCAACCTCTTACCTAACACTAACCAGTCCTCCACTAAACCGTATCTCTAAGCTCTACATCTAAATGTCTTTTGAAGACCTCCAGGGATGGTGACTCCACCACTTCCCTGGGCAGCCCATTCCAATGCCTAACAACCCTTTTGGCAAAAAAGTTTTTCCTAATATCCAACCTAAAACACCCCTGGTGCAACTTTAGCCCACTCGCCCTCATCCTGTCACCAGGCACGTGGGAGAATAGACCAACCCCCACCTCACTACAGCCTCCTTTAAGGTACCTAAGAGAGCAATAAGGTCGTCCCTGAGCCTGCTTTTCTCCAGGCTGAACAAGCCCAGCTCCCTCAGCCGCTCCTCGTAGGACTTGTTCTCCAGACCCCTCACCAGCTTCGTCGCCCTTCTCTGGACTTGCTTGAGCACTTCAATGTCCTTCTTGTAGTGAGGGGCCCAAAACTGAACACAGTACTTGAGGTACAGCCTCACCAGAGCAGAGTACAGGGGGACAATCACTTCCATAGACCTGCTGGCCACTGTTCCTTATACAAGCTAGGATGCTGTTGGCCTTCTTGGTCACCTTAGCACATTGCTGGCTCATATTCATCTGACTATCAACCAATACACTCTTTTTTTTTTTTTTTTTTTTTTTTTTTTTTGTGATGCTATGCACTCTGGGAAGCAGGAAATGGCTTTTCTGCTACCAAAGACAGCCAGAACCATCCCATCCTGTTGTTTACAACATGAACAACCACCACAAGAGCCCAGAGGCCTTCAGATATAGTAAGGCTTATTTCCTGCTCCATCCACACATGCTGCTCATATGCCCTAGTGAGCACAGCTCAGAATCACAGGACCTTGATCCTCCAGCCATGGAACCTGCACACCTCAGCCCCAGGAGCACCATGGAGATGGGGAAGCCTCAAGCCAGGCCCTAGAGACACTTGCATTAATAGCAGGCTCTGAACCAAGCCCCAAAGTTGTCCCAGCAGTCATTGTAGGCCTGATCTCATGGCCTCTGTGGAAGCGTTGTTCCCACCCACATCTTGTGCTTTGAGGAGGGAAGGCTGAGAATCACTGTGGTAAGCTAAAAGCATACAAATGCCAAGGAGAATGGGTTAGCACTTTCATCCAACCCATCCCTGGCACTGATGTTATGGCAGTTGTTTAAAAAAAATAGGTGGAAGAAAGTGGATAGCTTCCAGGTACGTTTGCCATTGTTGTATTTTTGAAGGAGCCTGTTAAGGCTTTTGATTTTGATTTGAAGGCTTTGTGCTATGGGCGTTGCTGTTGCAAGGTAATGCCCCCCTGAGCCATCACTCAGAACACAATGGGGTGAACAAAAGAGGGTGGATGACTGCAGGTGCTGGCAAATCTAGGCAGCTGGAGGTGACCACCTGAATGGGGGCTCTTGTGAAAACAAGACTCGAAGTTGGCCTCAAAGGAGCCCCAGGAAAAGAGTGCATCTGCTACCATAACCCATCCTTTCCTAATACCGCAATTCATATAAATACCATGAGCAAAATAAATGACAATTATGTCTAACAATGAGATTTTCCCTGCAAGCATTTGGGAAGTTTGGGCAGTGTGAAACGAACCTAGCCTAAGTGCAGAAAGCTTTGTGTTTGCAGCTGCATCACAACAGCACGTACAACTTTCCAAGGGCATGCTGGAATAAACACAAATGTAAAAAGAAGGATCCCAGATATAAACCCAGACAATATAAAGGAAGTTATACCCTGCACAACCATGCACTAAAATGTTCTAATATCATCCAAGATGTGGGTAGATTAGCACCAAACACCCTAGTAAAGTTTATCAGGAACATTCAAGTGGGACAAAGCATGTGACAAATAGCATATCTAAGTAGGATTTCTGGTTGTCGTTTATGTCATGATTGCCCTATTCACTTTGCCATATGAAGACTTAATTGTATGATGCATACTGACAGAGGGCTCAGTCTAGGACCATGTGTTATTTCAGACAAGGTTCATTTAGCTTCCTCTATTTGCAGTTGGTAGGATCTTGTTCCTTTTGCCTGCAGCAGCTTTTTATTTTAGTGCTATGAAAAACAGCCATCATGCCAATTGGTTTGAAGAACCATCAACAACCTGGTAGTTGTATATAAAATGAAGACAAGCTACATTAAAAAAAAAAAAAAAAGTTTAAAGTTCTGAAAACTTGATTGCTATAAAACACTTAGAATAAAAGAAGAGATTTCAAAGCAGAGATAGGCACTAAATAACTTCCAGTTAAAGTGTCTCTGGAAATCACTGCCCAGAAAAAAACATTTTGGCAATAAAATCCCTCTAAAAAAAAAAAAAAAAAAAAAAAGAGGTAAATGGAGACCTCTTTGTAAATCCTGCCCTAGTGTTCCACGTGGCTTTTCTGCTGTCTGCGTTCACTTGAGTCAGCTTCCAGTTCGTGGCTGTTAATGTTTCTCTCTATTCCTCTTAACAAGGCTAGGAGCTCACTGGATCAGTAAGATTTCACTGAGCAGGTTGACATGTTAGGATCGTAAGTAACATCAGGGAGTTCACCCACATTAAGGTACCCCAAGTTGATGGTAGAATAATTAACAAGTATTTAGAGCAGGAAGACAACATTCCTGCACCCTGTGATGGCAAAGGGAAGTCAGCTGCAGTCTGTACCCAAGAACAGGAACACTGACCCTACGTATCTAGCAACCGAGAAAGTCCTCTGCTTCCTTAACAAAACCCAAAAGCTTCATGATAGTTACAATAATTACATGGCCTCTAACCACCTGCTGAATGATCTGTTCAATAGCAATAAAAGTCATCTCTTATGCAGCAGTACTGTTTACCTGATTACCAGTGCAACAGGGTGGCTGAAAGGTACACCTCATGGGCTATTTCAGACAGATTTTGCCTCTGTCTTCTCCAAAAGACCTTCCACAAAGACCTGACTGAACATTATGGCTCCTTTCATGCCTCACAGCTGCCAGAGCAATCGACTTGCATACACCTTCTGGGACCTAGACCACAACTTCAGCTGTTAGCTTCTGAACGTCCTGTCATCCCCCTTACAAAGTGGGGTCACAGGCTCCATTTCACACACTTATTTGATGAAATAGAGAGCATTATGTCAGGTGAGCATACTAGCCATTTCCAGTTCTAGGAGTAAAGGTGAGAAACAAGTACTTTTTGTATGTGAAAGTCAGTTCTTGCACAGCTTCTACTAACAGAAGTGCTTAAAAAATGGGATGATTTACAAAAGGCAAAAGCGGGGACTGTGGTTCCTGTTCTCCACCCCCACACACCCACCTCAAGAGTAATAAATCAGTGTGATTTTTCAATTTCCACTGAGGCAAACTAATTTTGGCAGATAGTCAGAAGAGTATAGTTTCAAATGCAAATGCACAGGTTTCTTCTCTCCCCCCCCCCCCTTTTTTTTTTAAATGTGGCAGTACTTTTTTAGCCCCTAAACTTTACAAATGGTTATTTGAACAGCAGCCTTTCCAGCTTATGTGAATTAGCAGGCACATATTCAGCTATACCTCTTTTTAATTATAAACACACAAATAGATCAAAAGAATCATTTGAAAAATACTATAGTATTTTTTGATATGGACAAGGAGATCTTAAGACTTCTGTGAAGAAAGACAAAGGACACTGACAAGTGATTACCTCTCTGTTGTTGGAAGACTTGTTTGCAGACAAAATTGAACAAAACCTCCAAAATAACATCACAGATAAGCCCCAGAGGATGTTTATTCTGCCCGAAGCAAAAAGATTATGATGTTTGCCAGCACCGGCATATCAGTGGGATCATAGTGTGACAGCACATCTGTGTAACTCTAGCCTGCTTGACGGGAGGGGACGAAGCAACAGGAATACTCCAGGTGGAACCAACTACATTTAACCTGTGACAGAAATGTCACACAGTGCATGAGGGGGGATGCTGCAATGTTAAAGATCGGTAAACAAGTCTATTCAAGCCTATCCAGAAATGATAGAACAATGAATTTATAATCCCAACAGCTAAAAGGAGAAGGAGGATGCTGCAAAACAACGTGCTGTGGCTCAAAATGAAGAAGGAGCAAGCAAGCCACATCCCCAGCTGTGGAAGGGCTCATGAAATCTTACCTGTGTGATCCAGGACAGGGCTATTGGCACCACAGGTTTGGTACAATGAAGCGAGGTCCTTTGGAATGTATGTTTTAAAGATATTTAAGATGTCCAAACGTTTCTCATGCCCATCTGATCCTGGATCCTGTTTGCTGGAGTGTAAAGCCGAAGAAATTCCTGCTGCGCTGGGCTGAGGCTGCATCAGAGGACTTGCTCGTGCCACGGCTGTGCAGTTTGCCAATGTCCTCATCTCGTTCCCAGCCTTTATGTGAGACTCCCTCTGAGGCACCGATGGCTCTTCGTGTTTAGTGTACTGCTCGCTTTTGCACAGGGGATGATACTGTGGTGGTGGGTTGAATTTGGCCTTCACAGAATCAGACGTACAGTGCTTACCTGAAGGGACAAAACCAGTACTTCCCTGGGGAACCACATACTTTTCCACCTGTTTACTGTTGCTGGACTGTGTGCTAGGCCTGGATATGACCGTCTGAGTAGGCGTTACACTTCTGCTATAGGCTCCCATTTGCATAAGTTTGGAATTTGCTTCATATTTATTTTTCAGCGGAGGCTGTTGTGCTGCTATGCTGTATTGCTCCTGGGAATGGTTTAATTTGGGCTGTCTGTACCCATCAAGACCTGATAAGCGTGGACCACAGTGGCCGAACGCATGGCTGTCCTTTGACTGATGCATACTCCCAGACTTTGCAGTCATCCCAACAGGAAGAGAGCTGCTTTTGGACCCTGGCAATGCACTTGGCACTTGAGTGCGCGTAAATCTGGCAACAGGCAAAGGCTGGCATTCCTTACCACCGAGAACAGGAGGGGGGCCGGTACGCCCACTCCTTGCCAGAAAAACCAGGTTGTTTTTAATACTCTTGAATCCATTCTGTTGAACCCAAGGGGGGACCATTGAGTTACAGCTGATTTTGTGCAAAACTCTTTTGTGCATCCACAGGACTTCGGGGTAGTAGGTCTTGTGACTGCAGAAAGGACACGGGTAGATAATTAAAGCAGCCTGCAAGGATGTATTCAAATTTTTATTGCATGAATTATCCCTTGTTGATTTTTCACTCAAATCAAGTGGAGCTGCCTCGTGAGCTTCAGCACCTTTTTCTATTAGAGGATGCTCCCTGTGTAAGTCTAGCAAATTTTCTCTAGTGCGACTAGCTTGCACTTCAAGTGACGTTTTCAAGTCCATGACCATGTTTGAAGATGGCTGGCCCACACCCGAAACAAAGCCAGCGAAATGACTGGAGCAAGAAAGCCCTTGGCTGTGGTGAAATGCTGGCATCTTTACGTCTACAGAACCTTTCAGATCGTGGTATTTCGAAAAGGGCTCCTTGATGACACTCTCCAGTGCTGACACCAAAGCTGGAATCTCTGGCTTAGATTCACTGGCCTCGTTTTCTCTGGCATTGCGGCTTCCCAGCTTCGGAATTTCCTCCAACTGAGATGTTACCATAGGGGTTTCCTCTTCAGAAAAATTGCAGTGGTATGGCTTTTCATCTGAATGGAACAAAACAAAAACATAACTGTCATTTTGTGTAAAAAGAAGCACAACAGACAAAATAAAATTCAAGAATACTGTATAATAGATGGGGGGGGGGGGGGAAGCAAACTTTTGTATTAGTATTGTAATGACATACTACAAACGAAATGTACTGTATGAGCAAGAAAATCACAGAATAAGACACAACAATTCAATTTATTTTTAAAGATCACTGTAAAGTCTGGATAAACTCTCAAATGTTCATGACATTTTGAAGAAAGAACAATTCAATAATATACTCATGTTAAAATTCTGGGACTGTGAGAAAGATAAACAAATATGCAGCCATTTAATGCTTTAACAAAAGCAAAGATAATGGAGCCAGATAAGACTGACCTAGTTAAAGGTCTGTCAGCGTTTCCATTACAAGCCCCTTTTTTTTTTTTTTTTTTCCAAAGGGTTTATAACTCAGCAATAAAAATTGGCTCCACACTGAAACCAAGCATATAAGCAGATACAGCATACAACATAAATTGCTCACTTAAGAGGGACTTTTGCAGTGGCCCAATATAAAAGATGAGTTATGAAGAACGTAAATTTTGAATTTTTTGTCCGTTAGTTTAAAGCAGATACATTTTTATTTTAACATACGTTTATGTTTGAGTCAAACTTTAGGTAAATTTTACGACTGCTCAATCCACTGAGAGATAAGGAATTCAACATTTTCAGCCACTGAGATTACAGAATTCAAACCAGACTCTCAGTTCTTCCCAGTTTCTTCTTCACTTCTCAGCTTTCCAGAGCAAATTTGTCTAACACATGTCCTGGAAAGGGAACATACTGGGCAGTAATTAAAGCAGTTTAGGGGGGAACAGAAGAGTATGATTTGTTTTGCTCGGAGCACAGCTACCTCCGCTCGCTCTCACAAGGTTCCTCTCTCAGAGCTGCTGATAAAGTCGTTGAATCCCTCCAAATCAGTTCACAAATCAATTCCAGAGAGATTTTCATCACAGCAGTAATGCTTACTTCACTGAATCCATTTAACATGTAACTGAATTGAATCATCTGACAAACTTTCAGTTTCAATTAACATGCAGTTAATGAGCCACTGCCAGGCAAGTGTAAGGAGCCTGTGCTCCATCTAAAATGTCACCAGTCCAAAGCGATCACCATATCCGGAGGAGTGGTGAGAATGGGAAAGGAGTGAACTGCTCTATCGCTGCATATCCCTTCCCATCAACTCAGAAAAGGCAGTGCTTCAGAAAATCAAGTGCTGTTCCTTAGCAGGACGCAGTGCCACGGGCATTTTTCTAAACGGCACAATAGAAGTACGGCTTCAGCTGGAGTCTCACTGCAAATAAAGTCCCTTTAACCTCGTCTTCAACTCAAGCCAGAAACAAATAATAATAAATACATTGTAAGCTTTTGTTTAATTCGAGGTAATTAGGTTAAAAATAGCCCATAGATTTGCAGTCCTGCAGGGCTGAGTGCTCACTCTGCTAAGATCATTTTCCTTTCAAACTCTCTAAGGGGAAAAAGTCAGGAAAAAAAAAATACAAGGGAAAAAAAAAAAAAAACAAAAACATAACCCCCAAACTTGTTTTTCCATGTTACAGGGGGCAAAGCTTTAGGAAAGCACATGCCCAGCACTACTGGCTAAATTTACAGTTTGAAACAAAGACACTGCATGCAGCAGTGAAATCTGACACTGCACATCTGTGTTATTTTCAAAGCACATCTGTCAAAGCCCAAAATATTTGTGCTCTTAAATAAGATTTTAAGGCTTCCCTTTACGATCACAAGGAGCGGGTCCTTTGATCATCGTAGTAAATAATGAAGGAAAGCAAAAACAAATCATTCAATCGCAGCAGTAACTCCGTGGGGGCTGAACCAACCTCCTGGATAAGCAGAGCCCGGCGCAGGGAGCAGGGGAGGTGGCGAGCACCCCCAGCCCCGCTCTCGGGCCTGGTCCCTGTGGCAATGATGGAGCCCTTCCACAGGGGCCAGCAGCTCCTGGGGAGCTCTGCCCACCCCTAATACCCTTTGGGGGTCCCTGGCTTCGCCAAAAGCCACTCAGCGTGCTGTTTTAGCCGAACTGACTGAGGCAAGTTGTTGATGAGGCAGGGAGACAGTTTGGTTTGGGCCTGGACGTGAGGAGAGGAGAAGGAGGAGGAGGAAGCAGCAGATGGACAGACGTTTTTTCTGCCCTGACTGTGGGTATATATCCTGGGAGATGGCCACAGTTCCTTTACCCCCCTTGGGGTAGTGCAGTCATCAAAGCAAAAGGGATTTTCCAGGTGGAAACTGCAGCACAGAATAAATGTGAAAACGCAGGGAGGCAGCGATGAGGTAACGCTGGGCGCTGCCTGTAATCACCACAGAGCTGAAGTCGGATGCTGCCAGGGTAACGTATCAGAATTTGTAAGGTTAGGACAAAACACAGCTCCTAACAATCTTGCAGTAGCTTCCTGCTGCATTCAGTTCCTCTGACGTCTTACACAAACAGTACCAAACATACCAGGAATCATTTTTAAAAGCTTACTTCAGAAGCCTCAATAGCACTATTTGTATTAATTGCTCAAGCTGTACTTCTAGCAATAAATAACAATAGTAAATAAAAATACACGCTAAACAAACCCCCTCTTACCTGTCTTCCCCAAGCTTTGCACACATTTTCCACATACAGGCCAAACCATACTTTTCCCCAACAGCACAAACACAGCCTAAGCATCTCCCTAACCCCCTCCTGCCCTCCCCAGGACCCGACACCGCAGACACCCATCAGGCCAAAAGGCTGCCCTGTACCCCTTTGTATCCCCCTGGCGTGCAGGCAACAAAAGCCAGGGGGAGAAGGAAGATGCCAGCAAAAGGAAGAGGAGCCAGCACGCAACCCAGTGATATCGTCAGAGCCTTTTTAGAAAAATAGATTAAATTTATTTCTGCCTGCTCCCAGCCGCTTGCCCCAGCTGAAAAGGGGTACTAACAATCCTTTTAAATCACTGGTATAAAATATTGCTCTAACCAGTGCAGTGCAGGCATTACTGTCACCAGAAACTTTCGAGATTTTATTATGGCCAGGTCAAAGCAAAAAGCCATGAATGGGATGCCTTTTGCGTGATCTCCCGGGACTATAACTCACGTTCCCCATTGAAAGACTTCTTGGCAAAGCACTCTCTCACTGTCTTCCCTTCAGTCCCTGTCATCTTCTCATTTTTGTCTCAATTCCTTTGTTACTTCTCCAAAACTGCACTTTACCTCTTATACCTGAGAGTGAGAAAGGTCCTTTCACCACAGCCCTGAAGTGTTACAGGTTTTGTGTGTTGCAGACACCTGGCCAACAGTTGAAGGGGAGGAATTTTGTGAAGTGCTCAGGATGGAGCTGGCTGCTGATGCCACCTCATGCCTCCAGCTTGGACTTAGCTTTAGGTATCAGTGCCCTTAAATTAGATTTTAATGCTTCTCTTTGGGATTTTTTGGACTTAGCTTCAGAGACCCGAGGAAAGCAAAGCAGGACAACACACAACACTCAACTATATGAGAAGCCAAGGCCTAGAAATACAAGAAGACTTGGGGATTCAACTGCTTTTTCAGAAATATATCTCGCTGCTACCCCTTAGTCATGTACCTTACACAGGCAGACGAAAATAGCTCCCCTTCCCCACACGCAACCCCTTCTCTCCTCCTCCCTCTCACATACACAAACTCCACTTATTTCCTCCCAGCTCTGCTCTCCACAAAACCAAAATTCAGAACGGGACGCACAGCTGTTTTAATTCATGAGGCTTCCTATAAAGTAAACCAGGCTACAAGCCTGAGGACAATGAAACCGTGATTTCTATTCAGAAGAGCAGAACTGTCGAGAAATTGGCCCCTTTTCTGGCTAGCACTGCAACACTAGGAGTTGAAGGGAAAGGAGCAGATGTGGTGTGTTTGATTTTCAGTAAACATTTGATAGTGATTTGCACTTTTGAATGCTCTGGCTTGATTTGAAAACTGACTGAAAATAAATTACAATAAAAGCAAAGGACAACATTGGAAGAAAGTGCAATATTGCAAAGATCTGTATTAGGTCCTATTTCACTTGGTATTTTCCTTAATGATCCAAAAGAGACTCTAGACGGCATGCTAACTTAGGTCTCCAGGATATATCTCATTTGGAGGAACTGCAAAAATAATGGGGACAAGGAAGTAATGCACAGGGACTTGCAAAGAATAGAAACGCAGTCTGAAAATAATCAAATTGGATTCATTCTGGGGAGGAAAAAAAAAAAAAAAAAAAAAAGCAAGCTAAGACAAGTGAAGGGAAACGATCCAAAAACCCATGCAGTGAGAGGGTGAAATCTGGGAAGGAGCAATGCTGAATATAACAGATGTTACAGTAGACAACAAGTTAAATATGAGTGTACTAGGTGAGGTTCTTCAGCTTAGCTTTCACAAATAAAAGCAGGTTATTAAAATAAAATAAATTTAAAAAAAAAGCTAAAACTACTCCTGTAAAAGAGAGGCATGATGGCCATACCAGTTGCATCATTATATATGCATTAAACATAATATGGGCAGCATGCAAAAGCCTGCAATAAGTGACACAATGACATGGCAGGGGAAAGAGGAAAAAAGCAGTTCTGCAGCACAGATTTGAGGCATTTTACCCTGTGAAAGGAAGGTCCAACAAAAATGTACCACACACTTAAAATATCTGTGCTGACCTGCAAATATGGACAATTTTGAAGGAGTTTCAAAGAACTGCAACAGAAAAGTTACTGACTACAAAATAAGGATGAAGAGTTAAATGTCCCCAACCTCGCTGGCGGAAGACAGCAAGGTGACAGGCCAACGCCTGCAGGCTCCTGAGGAGTGCCAGGTTCCCAAAGAGAATTATGTCATCCTGAGCACTGGAGTGTATCACAACAATAAGATATAATCGCACACAGGAAAACTCACAATGAACAGAAAAAAAATAAATCCCAATTATGTGTATTTGCAGCTCGTAGAATAAATGTCAAGGGAAGAGGTGGAACACCATGTGGAATGTGAAACTTACACAGACAAAACGCTGCTTATGCATGATAAAATTCAATCCTTTCCACGAGGAGACAGAAAGCACGACTTACTCCTGCCCTTCGCTCTACCCACACAGCAACCCCAAACCCCTCGTAAGCTAAATCCACATACTACAGCTGCATTGTAGACGGTGCCAAACCCAGCCTTTTCATACTAAATCCCTACATGGTTAGCCAAGGAACAAACTTATGGAGAATTCACTGGTGAGCCTCTGATCCTGTTTAACAGTTGGATCCTCCAAGCGTGGGTCGGGCTGTTCAGACAGACCTGTTACCTGTTTTGCAGAGGATGATTTGTCTTATGCTGATGATGCCCTCTCTTCAAGTTCATGTCCTCTACACACTATACGTCACCTCCTCCACTTTCTGCCCCAGCTGCATCACACAGTGGAACCCCAGCACAGTGCTAAATAGGATGCAAGGCAAGAGACAACTCCTTCATATCTCTCAGCTTTCCCTACAGCACAAGGCCACTTGCTACAATGAGATACCGGGAAGAAAAAGTTACTTTGCTTTGATATGAGAGCCAGCTTCTCATCTGCAAAGCTCACCTTGCTTTATATGTTGCTAGACATTTTTAGATGCAGCTGCAACAGCTCCTCGATAATTCACAAAAACAGATGAACACGATTAGATTGGAATACTCATGCTGCATGATGGGGCATGCTAGCAGATGAGAGGGTAATATTAAAGGGCAGAAAGCACATGATCAACTAATATCCCTGCTTCCTCTTGAACTAATTTTAGAACAACAAGGAGTGTTTTTGGCTAAAGTTTGAGCTTTTCAACAAGGCATAAACCCAACATAACTCTTGCGATTCAGATGTTGCCCAATAGAGGTGGTTTATCAGTCTGCTAACTCACCTCACCCTGCAGTGATTGCACTGCAGCTATGCCAGGGGGAAAGTGGAGTAACGTAGCCCTGAACCAGAGCCCAGCAGCACACAGAAGAAACAAGTCCCAGACTCTCCAAGAAGTCCTGAATTTCCCAGTCATCTGGTCACGAATGAGAAGTTTGTTTCTGTTTAATAGCACGCTGTTTTTCCTTATTGCTCTTCAGCAGTTTATTGTTTTCTTTTCTTTTCGTGGCTAGATGTTGTGGACTTACCTTTTCCCTTCTAATCTATTAGAGTGCATTTGTAACAGCTTATACATCCTTAGCAAATGAAATAATGGGAATGCTTGATTTGTCTTAATAATGAGATACCATTTTTAGCATACTGATCAGACTAGATGCCCTTTTGTTTAGCTGGTATTCATGATCTCCATTCTCCCTTCGCCTATCTGAATCTTTGAGTTTCTAAGATGATCTCTCATTTATTTTTTTAGTCTCTTGGCCAACAATTTCAAGACAAGGATGCATGACGGTGACTGCCAACTTTCAACTAAATACTTCCTAAGGATGGATGCAGATGACAAAAAAAAGCATCATCTCACAAGTACAGAGAGAAGAACTGCAGTTTTGTATTACTGTTTTGGAGAGTGGGGCCAGGGAGGGGAAAATATTATGTGAGCAAGGCAATTTTAAGCCTTTTAGGAACCTTACAGTAACAGGTTTTTTTTTTTCTTTTTTCTTTTCACTCTTTTGTTCCCAAGCAGCACTATCACGCTTTCCATATTGTCTAAATGACTAACACTTGGAGCCCTGAACTCAACATGTATTATAACTGTTATGTTTCTTGCACATTTGTTTTCAGGCTTCCCTGTTCCCTCTCTGTTCCAGGAACAACAGCTTTTGGAGTCATTCCAAAGGCCAGCTTGTTTTATTTTACTATTTTTACACTCTACAACTTCTAATTTTACCTGCACGTCACTTTTTAGCCTCGCTGTCCAGCACCTAAAATATCACGCTGCCTGAGTTCTCCAGAAACCACGTCCCCAGCATGCAAACAGCCAAAGGGCCCTTTATACTGCTCACTTCTTCACTGCAGAACTGCGAGGCATTCCACGAGATGAATGAGAAAAATGCCAGCCCAATCCGCCCCTCATAACACTCTTGATTCTCCATTTGACTAATCTCTCCTGCATTGTCTGGGAGGACACCTGCTGCTTGTGAAAACAAAACCCACTGAGCTCTTACAATCTGGGCAGCAGAAAACATGAATAGGCGACCATCAGACTAATTCAATAAAGTTTGTTCAGTCCCGGACTTCACATGTTGATTTTTTAGATTATTTGAGGTCGTTATTATCATTATCACTGATACCGACTGCATTAGTTTTGCATTTTGGAAAGAATGTGAAAGGTCGCTGAGCTGATCAGAAAAATAACACAAAAATTTTAGTTGATTAAATTTGAAACTTAACCTTTTAATATGAGTGAGATCTGAGTCTGAGACCAGTTACGGTAAAGCACACAAAAGACCTCTTCTGCAAGGTATTCCCTAGCTCAGTAAAATTACAAATTCCTTTGCACAGCAGAAATGCTTTAGAGTTATGTCACACTTCAAGGATCACTTTTTTTTTTTTCCTTTTCGTTTTTAAAGGGGCTTGAAACCATCTTCCATGCACACAGCTACAGATGCAAATGTCAGCAGGTTTACTGCAACTTCAAGCACAATCAGAGAATATGCACCAACAAAGTAACTGAGGAATTAAGTGGGAAAGGATATCAGGTCCAGAATTTGTCTGCAGCACATGTCGTTAGGTACTGGAGGCACAAAAAAAAAAAAAAAAGCATGGAAGCACAGAAGTTTACAGTGAACTTTTTCTTTCCAACTATCTGTATACAATTTTTCATCACAGGATATTTGGCTCTGTTATCTAGGGTACTGATGCTACAAGCCTTTCAAAGGCCAACTGATTGCAAGAGCAGCTCCACGTGCAAATTACTCCACTCTTCCCTTGCATAATATCTTCCTATTACCCTCAGCTTCACACAGGTGCTCATCCAGTGCCACAGGCTTCGAGCTGAAGCCCAAACACAAACTCTCTTCTAGCACCAGGTACTTTGGGACTTGTCTCCCAGGTATCAGCCTTACAAGGGTCAACATGGGCTTTTATCTGAGGGTGAGGGAGAGAAGGCATCTGCAGTAGAGTGTATAGAGAAGTAGAAGTGCATGTGTGGGTAAAATGGCTGCTGCTGGCAGCGTGCCACAGAGACACTACGTTTTCAGTGTTTATCATGTCACTCCATACCTCCTCACTGGGACTTTTGTAAGGTATTGGATACATAGTGCAAAGGAATTTGGGGCAATGGCGGAGCTCACGATGACTTACCAACCCTTTCCCTCCGTGTTTCTCACAAGGAGGTACACGAGGGTAATCGCTGCCCAGCAGTAGGGAAAAAGACCCACAAAACAACCTGTATGTATCTGCAGGCAGAGCTGCAGCCCTTGTTATCAGAGTATTTCCAAGTGCCTTTTTCACCCTTCATCCACACCAGCTTGACATAGGGGTAGTTTGCACTTCAGAAGAAAGCCTGTCCTTTAAATGGAGAGCCGTGGGGAGGCTTCAAAGAGCTGCCAAGCCTCACACAGCAAGGCTGCAACTCACATCGCTGCTGCATCCTTCTCACATCCCCAGCAGAGCCCTGGAACATGCCGTGTGTGTGGCCACCTCGACTGTCACCAGGAGAAGGAATATAGCAGGGGGGCTGGCACTGTGCTCCCGGTGCCACCTGCAAGCCCCTGAGCAGGGCACTGTGCCCCACATCCCTACTTTGCCCTGCGAGCACCCAGTGCATTCATTTCCCCATCACCCATTGGGATGCTGCAGCTACAGCCAGGAAAAGCATGGTGCTGGGAAATGGAAGTGAATGGTCCACATCACACAAAGCCTTCTCGCCTCTGCCTCCATGCCACAAACCTTCAAACTGGCTTTTCTTCCCGGAGGAAACTTCAGGCACAAGTGCACGCACAGGAAGACATCCGCCAGTCCCACCAGGGACTGAACCAGAGTGACAGCACCACAAGGGTTTAATAAGTACAGGTACCTTCACAGTCATTTCACCTGGATCTTGAGGGGGTGGTAAGCGCTTAGCTACACAGTTTGAGTAAAAGAGGGAGAGAGAGAAATGAATACTTACACAGGACCAGTGCAAAACACTTGCAGGGACAGCATGCCAAAAATGAAAACTGTACAATTTGGCATTGCCGTACATGTTGCTGATCATAATGTACTTAAAGAAAATTATGGGATATAAAACCCTTGGAATGCTCTGCAAAATTAGGAAGTGATTAGGCCAGATGATACCAATTTAACTGTAACACAGCTTTGTCGTAATTCCAGGCTTAATAGCAATGCTGTATGAACTGGCCCAAAACCCAAGTGCAGTACTTCCAGGACACACTGTAGCTGCTGGGCATTTCATTGTGTGTGGCCCTGCTTGTTAACTTTGGTGCAGGTAGAAGGGGGGAAAAAAAAAAAGGGGGCATAAGACTATTAACACAGCAGGATACATAATTAAATTTGAGAGGGTTAGATTTGGGTAGGGGGGTTGTTTTATTATTATTATTTAAGGCACAGAAAGAAGCCCAAATGGCTTTGATGCAACAAAACTACTTGCAGAGGAGATGGAAAATTATGACTCAGATTTATTTTTTAATTTTTTTTTTAAGCAAGTGGCAGCCTGCCTGTACAGCCACTCCAAACACAGAATGACACAGCTGTAAATCTTTCTCGAGATTTTCCCTTTCGTTCCAACAGTCAGACATGCCACAATGTCTGCTCCAGAGCGTCTTCTTGACCACCACCTGTTCCTCTTCCTTCAAGTGTATTAAGGAAAAAGGCTTTCCAGGCCAGGACTGGGGGCTGGCAGCTACCCCATACAGCTTAACATTCCTCAGCCAATATTTCATTTCTCCTATCATTTGTTAAGCATGGCTAACATATTGCCATACATCATAAAACTCGTTCCTAGAGCTGCTCAGTCTAAAAGCAGAGGGTACAGCTGTGCTGCAGGCCAGCCTTCTGCAGAAGTACCTCAGCTGCAGCCAACAAGCCCAACGTGGTAACAGAGGTAGCACAGCTATGGAAACACAGACTGCCTCCGCGTGAGCTAACTTACCTTGTTTCTCATACTAAAGGCCATGCTACCACCCTGGTACCTATGTTCACCGACTTAAAGGCAGTCAGGGATCTCTACTCTGCACGTCAGTCACGTCAAATGCAGTGGTACCTCACTGAAAGGTGAGCTTAGATTGTTATTTGGAAAGTATTACAAGTACTTAAAGATGCTCTACTTGTACAGTATTTGGTTAGAAAATCTGTTTCTTTATGTCACCACTTCTTTCAGGCTATCAGAGGAAAAAGGATTTAGAGGCTGGAGCCAGACTTTCCCCACCAGCATGGTGGGAAGGACACGGCAGGGCAGGCGAGCATGGGACACAGTTTCCTCCAGTGAGGCTCAGCAGCAGGAAGGCTCCAAGCTACTGCTGGATCGAGCAAAAGTTGTTTTTAACACTTCTGCTATGGATAAGCCAAGGGAACCAGGGCTACCAGTGAGGACGTTGGTTCAGCCACAAGGGCAGTTGATGATGTGTGGCCTGCCGTGACTGCAACACCCTTCACTGGGAATGGGGTTCAAGCCACCAAACATGTCATACACATGCCACAAAACCCGCAGCTGTGTGCCAAAGGCCTTGAAAACAGGCTCGAGGCCCTGCCTGCTGGACCCAGTTGCCTCTGCGAGCCGCCAGCACGCCAATGGTGGCATTTGCTCCAGTTGACCTCGCATGGCAGCGATATTCACAGTCTGGTTAATTGCTAGGTAAGTAGCATTTCCTTTCCCTTTCTATCCAGTATCCTCCCTTGCTCTTTTGTGCGGGAACAGAGGAAATGGTCACAATAACTATGGGAGGCATTTCCAACAAAGTAAGCGGCCTTTCAGAGCAGGCTTGAAACAACTCTGTGACAGCCTTGCGGAGATCACTAAAGACATCAGTCATTTACTGGCAACTTCCATAATCCCCCTGAAGAGCTAATAGACAAAGAACCCTGCAACCTACCGCCACGAACAAGAACGCAGAAAAGGCACTTGTTTGAGGCTGAACAGCGCTCTTAAAGTAATTTGGGCTTTTAATTTTTTGCTCTCACTTTTCCTTTTATACCAAGAGGTACATTTTACAGCCCATGGGAGCACCAAAATCCTTGGCTGACTTAAATTCTTGCTTTTTGAAGTATTTGTAATTTGCAAAGTGAGTAATAAAACATATTTCTCAAGATGTAATCTAAAAGATGCAAGAAATTCCAGCATCTATTCATCTCTGCTGTGTAGGCTTCCCATTTTAAGAAAGAGGAAGCCCTCTGTTTGGGGAGGAAGTCAGATGAGAATCATCCCACGGTGCATAATGTAGATCAGAAAGGTCAGGAGACAAGGGGATGTCTCAAAGATGTATTAAAAAAAAAGAAGAACTGTCTGTAAATGTGTTTTATTCAATCTTTCAAATAATAGAAACATTGTTATGGTAAAGGAGGAAAGGGTGAGAAATCAAATCTATTAGAAAAAAAGGAATCGCAACACATTGCATTTAAAATAAGCTTCATAGACAACTAGCTAGTAATTCTGCACCTGTGAGTCATGATTATTTATAACATAAGCTCATTTTAATAAATAAAGGATTGTGTTAAAATGCTAAAATGTTAAAAGCCGGAATTAACTATTGCACATAGTGCATAGGAAGCTTCCCAACTTTTCCAATTAGTACCAAGGCTTAAGCTTTAAATGCAGAAGCAAAAGAAATGCTGAAAAACACTGCCACGGGCTGGCTTAATTTGGAATTTCTCCTTCTCAAAAGGATTAGGAAAATGCACACATATACACACTACCAGAAGGGCTGGAAAGTACTTCAGCTTTCCTACCTCTCCCCAGCCCTTGTGCTGTTACGTACATTACAAGAGAGCAGGAAAGTACATTCAAGGGCAATTTGCAATCTTGGTTTGATAGAAAAGAGCTTCTTCATGAGCATCTGCGGCAGACTGCAAACACCATTTTGGGTGAAAGGCCTTGTTAACCTCACTGCTGCCTTTCGCCTCCATATTGAGAGCAAGCCCATACAAAGCAGCATGAAAAATCCCTGTGCCTGCCACAGGATTAACAAAAGGAGATTTTAAAATTTTGATCATCAGCTATTGAAATGAGGCATCCTTAAATAGAAAGACACTTGCCATCTCAGTGGAATACCCTTCTTCAGGTAAAACATCCCACCAAGAACAGGGAAAAGATGCATTGTTTCTTGGGCGAGAGCTGTGGTCTGGTATATTTTTGTAGAAGTACTGACACCTCTCCTCTTGAGGAGCTTTGGTGTTAATTATTCCCCAGTGTTCAGGTCTTAACAGGGAACTGATTTTTTTGGAACCTCAGGGGCGCCATCTGCTCTCCCAGCAGCTCACAGCGGGTCAGAGGAGCTCCAGCAGGGTTAACCAGTATATTGGGGAGGGATGAGGCAAACAGGGGTAACCAAACCACCTCCCAATGCCTGAGAGGGTATCAGCTGTGGGCTTTGTTGTTACACACATAAAACTCCACCAAAAAAAAAAAAAAAAGAAAAAAAAAAGGGGGGGGGGGAGATTAAGTTATCAAAAAAGAGCTCCTCAGATCACCCACATCACTTTACCTACCATTTATTCATATCCTCCTGTCATCAAAGACCAGACACTCCCTATCCCAACCCCTTGGCTCCTTAGAACTGCTTCCAGATCAACAGAAATAAAACTCGCCCGAAGAATAGTGGGCTTAAGAAATACATCTGGTTCATTCAGATTCTCAAACAGCAGAAAACCATACTGAGAAACAGATGTTTGATCGGCCAGGTATTTCCAAAAAGAGAGAGGTAAACAATCGCATGCCTTCCCCCTCCTCCCTCTCTTCCCCCCCCCCCCCCCCCCAACATCACACTAAGAAGTACTACCATAATTACTGTAGCAAATATATAGTTTAGACTAATGCCAGAAAAACAAAGTGTTTGGTAAATCCTCCTCAGGGTCATTTACTAAGATATATTTAATCCACGAGTTAGTTCAGCTGCTACGCGCAAGGTTCAGGTGGTAACTGTACTTTTGTGGCACAGACGTCGCATCAAACTGACTTCAGATTTCGTTTCCTTAGTCAAAAGAGGAAAACAGCGGCTCACGCAGTCACAAGAGAGGTGGTGTGGTTAATGGCATTACCTACCCACACCAAATAAGACACACAGTTAAATCACCACAACTCTGGTGGACTTCCCCGTGGCGCACTCCCTCTGCATGAAGTTAAAATGTTGTGCTACGCAAATAAAGATAAACGCAGCACCTCACATTTCAAAAAAAAAATAAAAATACTGCGGTAGCTGATAAGTGTCGGAACGTACAGCTAAAGGAGACTTTCATATTCAAAGGAAAAAGGAGAAAAAAAGTAGCGTTGTCAGTGCCATGCTAGGGCCCGGCCGCCGCCAGGTGGCGCCGCCGCCCAGCGGATGAGCCCCGCCGCCGCCTCGGCGCGGCCTAGCGCTGAGGCCTTCACAGTGAAGTGCTGTTGTGTGTTGGGCCTCGGCCTCCTGCTCCAAAACAGTACCAAGCAGCACCAAAAGTAGCCCAAACAAAACAAAACACGGGGGACAGCATTCCCACAACATGTCCACCGCCCCCTCCTCACTGCTAAGTGGAGATCTGCCTCCCAAAACACATCTCAGTGACCCCTGGCACCACAAATGCCCATGATCGTTGTTGGGTCCTCTGCCAAGAAAAAAAAAGCAAAGCAAGCATAAAAAGGACCAAAACAAGCATAAAAAGGGATTTATCCCGCAGAAGTATCCCCCAGGGACAGTACTGCCCCACAAGGTGCAGCTCTCAGCAAGGTTCCTCCCCAGCACACCTTCTGCTTGGGACAATACCTCCATGCAGAGGTTGAGCTACATGGACAGAGGTGTTTGGACTAAGGATATGTGTGTTACCCAGCACCTGCAGACATGTGATATGGAAGTTCCTCACTTTCCCAAAATGGGAGAGAGCAGCTGGATCAAGAACATGCAGCCAACAGCTCTGAGAGCTTCCCATGACACCTTCCACTGACCAACAACTTGGGAAAATCATCCTCTCTCTACCCTAAGGAAGTCTATGAACAGAGTTTCCCTGCTGTCCATTGACAATACATATCTTTATATCTCTGCACCATGGGGCTCAAGTCATTAACAAAAAAGTGTGTGGCACTGTGGGATGGAGGTTGTGCATCTCCATACTTCAAACCAGCAGAAGATGCTACTTCAGTATGGCTACAGAAGACAGTGGTATTCTGACATGTTCAACAATGATAAGCAAAACTAACTCTGGTTGAATATGAATGCGACCACCACAAGCACAAGGAGTATAAAAACCTTCTTGTAGATGAAGACGTATCTGGTCGAATGATTTGGGATGTGATTAAAGAAACAGTAAGGACAGGAAATACAGAGCCTTGATGGTTTTTCTTACATAATATGCTATATTATACTGTCCCCCCTTTTCTCCCCCTTTTTTAAAAAATAAACTACAACTCCCTTGAAATAAATAGCCCTGATAGACTAATACAGATTACTTTAATAAGAAACAACATATTCAGAAAAACAAAAACAAAAACAAAAAAAAAAAAAAAAAAAAAAAAAAAGATACAAAGGTTTTGACTTTTGTCCATTGCTTCTGCTACGTAGAAGGATCTCAGTCAAAACAGGCTGAAGTTTGTGCAGTCAGCAGCAGAATGAGGTAATGCCAATCTGTATCTTTCTTTTCAGAGAGTC
This sequence comes from Anas acuta, assembly GCF_963932015.1. NCBI lineage: Eukaryota > Metazoa > Chordata > Aves > Anseriformes > Anatidae > Anas > Anas acuta. Next base: position 97,097,016 of record NC_088980.1, on the reverse strand, counting down.
AGTCTTGATGTATGGTAATCAGCCCACATGCATCTCTGCATGAAAGTATCGCCTGAACTTTTCTATCAGACACTCAGGAAAATATAAAAGTGTGGAGGAAGAAAATATAAAGACCTCACAAGTGTAAAATTTTTGCCTGCAGAGTGCTAATTGAGAGAGCATTCTTACAGAATAAAAAGGTAAAGTGCTGCAAGAGGGGGAGAAGCTTTACTTAAAAACAATTAACAGGAAGGTAAAACAACGAGCAGTAACACATACAAGAAAACATATTTGAAGATAGAATCCAGTATTTGCCACAAGGTCATTTCTGACTGCTTTTTTATAGTTAGATGAAAACAAGCTAAGATGCAGCAACAACACATTATTAAATTTAAAATATTTCCAGAGGGCATGTAAAATTCCTTCAAATTTTGCCAAATCTAACAACGAAAAAATTATGCTTTTATGTTTGGTATTCAACTTCAAGCCTAAAACAAAGACCAGGAATAGGAAAAATAGAGCCAACTCTTTATTCTCAGCAGAAATAAATAAATAAGTAGATAGATAGGTAAAGGATTTAGGGAGAACAGTCTCTGATTCAAAGGCCTAGGTTTTTTAATGCTATTAAGGATTTGGGGTAGTGTTTGTTTGTTTGTTTGTTTGTTTGTTTAAATATATATATATATAAATTGTTTTAGCATTAAAGCATACTTCATATGCTTTAATTAACAAGGCATAGCTTTCAGACAAGTGAGTATCTATCATTATATTCTGAAAACTTGGAAATGATACCTGTCGCTAGGCACCCAAGTGCACTTGGTACTTTGATTGGCATCTATTTTCCATTTTAGCTTATTGAGGAATGAGAGCAAAACAAGCACTCTTCCTTAATGCTGCACTTTGCCATCTGAGTATTCAGGAACTCAAAGGAACAGTCGCAAATACTAAACATGCAGTTTAAGGATGTTTTATGAAAGTTTAACAAAAAGAGGTGCTTCTGAGCTGGGTTCTCAAAAACAAACAAACAAACAAAAAACTTTAAACGTGTAGGTTTAACTTATATAATAATTCTTTCATTATTTCAGAATGAATGTTTCCCTCAAAAAAAAAAAAAAATCAGAATATAAATGAGCACTGAGCTCACAAGGGACTTTCCAAGGCTGTCTTACATATTTGTTGATGAAATACTGACTTTCCCAAGGTCAATGTCTACAATTAACACACAAACACACACACTTTTTGTTTGTTTGTGTGTGTGTGAGAGAGAGAGTCTTTAAAGCTTTCTTTTGTCTACTATTAAAGAACTGTTAAAGATTCTACACTAAGAGGTAACACTTTCCACCTCGTTTGGGGTTTGCAAGCAGGATTCCCCAGGAGGAGGGGATCATTAGCACAGGCTCTATATTTAATTGGATGATATTTCAGACGTAAGTGTGAAACCCACCCTCCACAGCAGCCATGCAGAATTCAGCACAAGTGCCTTCTGCATACTATGAAGCTGAGTCAACCTTTGAATCTCTTTTGAGCTCTCATGAAAGAGCTTTACTCTAATGATTTCCTCCCTCGTCCTTCCTGTTCGAATTTTCCTATCTATCTTTCTGTATTATCCAGCCTGTGGAAAAGCTAGTCGCAGCTTGTTTTGCCTTAGTCAAAACCATAAAGGTGCCTTTTGGAGCTTTTCCCTCTACATCCTTCCACCACCTTGAGAATACATCCTTCTTGCTACTCAGCAATAATCTTTCTCCCTAATTTTGTTGTGCTTCACTCTCTGCTCCATAAGAAAAACGTATCACAGAGAATGGATGGTTTTGCAGTTAAAGTCATCCAAAGACATTCCAAGTTACAATTTTCAGTTTTACCACATGCTTTTTTTTACCATAAATGACCACGAGATAGTTCTTCAGTCCCTCTGAGATTAAAGTCATCTGTCCTCTAGAATAGAAGTACTGTTATTCAGAAGTAAGAGCATCTCTTAACTCCAGATAAATTAGATTTGTCCTCTGACTGACTGAACTCTCCACGTAGTCTCTCGCATAAGTTCAGTTGTGGTTCCTTGCCCATCTGCCCCGGTCAGAACAGGAAACTTAAGTTGGTGCACTGCCAGTTTTCAAAGATGTAATGCAGTGAGAACAGCCATACTAATTGTAACTTCTCAGCAAAGCCAGTCTTCATTTACTACAACTGGGTATTTAGATCAGAGCCTGTAGACTGGTTATTTCTTCTTTTCACTCAAGTTAACTCTAGCAGTGAAGCTCTAGGTAAGTACCAAGGACAAAACAGTCCCAGTCATTATGAAAAAGAAGTTTAAAATAAACAGCACTTTACATGCCCATCACCTTTCTGCCCCACCCCCACCCCCAACATCTCTCCACACCACTTTTATTTTTTTTCCCAACTTCTTTATTTTTTCAATGATTTGTATTTGTGCTTATGGTAAGTAGAAAAACTTCCTTTAGGCAATAACTCTTTCCTAAAAAAATTCAATCTCCCTCCACCTAAACATAAAATTCAGACTTCAATTAAACTACCAGGAATTTCACATAACTGGATTTTACTGGTACTTGCACTGTGCTAGATACCTTCTTGTTGTTTAGTGTTGGACATCAAAGTGAAGTAAAGTTTTATCCTGGAAATCTTCTCAACAGAAACAAAGCAGTTAAAACTAAGGAGTACTTTTAACATTGTGGTAAAATAAAACCCTTGTTTTCAAACAAGTCTAAAGTGCAAGTACCAGGTCTGCTCTTCTATAAAAAAAAAAAAAAAAAAAAAAAAAAAAAACTCTATTGTTTACCTTAAAATTCATTGCTACCGTAGTGTTGCACTCCTGTATTTACACTGTGCAGTGCTCTTAAAAATGGAGCTGAATTTTTTATGCATATCCTATTTCAGTTTGAAATTGATCCCCTAACTGTATTGGTCACAGGCTTAACCTGTAGCGTTAAAAATATAAAACTTTTTTTTTTTTTTTTTTTTTAACAGAAATTGTTTCTGTGTCATCTAATTATCCAGGTTACTATCTGAGTCATCTTGTTACTAGGTAGAAGAGAGAAAAACAACAAAGCAATACTTTGTGTAACGACATTACTGAATCACAAAAAATTAATTATTTTCTGTGGAAAGCAGTGGTTTAAAAATTATAATATCGTCCTTATAAAAACCAGTATTTTTAAAAATGCATATTGGGATCTTAGACTCATTTTAAGGAGCTTTCATGAAATTGTTCTAACCTTCATTGCAAAAATGAAAAGAAATGTAATGTATCAGCATTAACTCAGTTAAAGTTGCTTCCAAATTACAGACTGACATGCATAATAATTCAAGGTGGGTTGTGAAGATCCTGTCCGTTTTTCTGCCAGTCTTCTCAACCCCAAATTCTTACTGATTTTGTTTTCTGCATCCTGCAGTCACTGTGCAAGAGATGGCTGCACCCTCAAAATGGAGAGCCACCACTGAAGAAAGTCTCACCTCTCTTTCAAACAGCCTTGGAGGTTTTCCACTCCTCCAAACCTAGAAACACGCTATCAACGGCCTCTGCTACTGTGAGTGCTTTGTGGAGAGTTGGGTGCCAACCTGTCTCTTTTATCAAGCTCCTTCCCGCATCTAAGAGGATCTAAGAAATCCCTTATTTGGTGTGGTCTGTCCTCTAAGACATGGAGACTGGGGGGGGGGTGATAATGGGTCAATACAGTCTAAAGATAGATCAGCCTGCCCTAACAACTTAATAGCTTGTTACATTACAGGGAGATGTAGCACTTAGTAAGGCAAACAACCCAGCTCCTGAGATGTGCTGGCTCCCAATTGCAGGGAGTGGCGCTCCCCAGCTTGGCCAAACAAACAAAAAAGAGAACCACAAATGATGTGCATCATTTTACTATTCAGTGCTAAGCCAATCTTAGAGCTGATGACAATATCTGCATAGCCCAGATGCAAAACTCTCGTTTAACAGGTGATGCTGCTCAGAGACGGAAAGGATAAATCACCTCTGCCTACTCAGCCACTGCGCTGGTGCTCCAACACGCCAGCCAGCAGTTTGCTGGAAGTGGATGCCAGCTCCACCACATCTCCTCCTCATCAATTTAAAAGCCGTTGGTTGGTCTGACAGCTCTTGCCCTTTCCCTTGTTGAACTGCAGCACTGGATCATCTGCTTGGCAGCCTGTCTTCACCCAGCCTTAACCTATGTGCCTACCGAGCACTGCCAAAGAGCCCTGACACTGGCGCTACAGCCTCGGGATACATGGTTTGGAAGAACGCAAAGCTCGACCTGCTTAATTAGTTAATTCCTCAGAAGGAGTTCATTCCAGGGAACATCTGCTGTTCCAGGGAACGAAGTTTTATTGGAAGAGGCAAAATGGTGCCAAATCCACAGCATCCATAGGATTGACATTTTTACATAATACTCAACGTGACAGTTACAATAAAGGCCTTTGTCTTTAAACGATCTTGTCGATCTTGTCATAGCCCATTAGCACAAGACCCCAGAGAAGCCCCACCTCTCCTGCCAGAGGCTGCTAAATCAACACCCTTGATGCATGCCATTTTCAGATTAATAAAATCTGCAGGTTTATATTTTGCAGGGAAAAAGTGATAAAGGATAGGCTATTATATATATATTTAATGAAAAATGTTAGTACTGCTACGACACTGCAGGGATTGGATTCCAATCCATTTCCATATTAAAAAAAAAAAAAAAAAAAAAAAGATAATTTGGACCTGATAAGAAATAACCAAAATTGCTGTTGCTTCCCCTGTGAGCAAAACAAGCCAGGAATAGAAATGTATGAGCCACTGCCCCAAATGCTACAATGGTACTTGGAGGCGCATCAGACTGTGCTGAGCAGCGAAGCATCCCTGAAGCACTATACCTTGGATTACAACTTATAATTCAGAAATCTCCCAGTGACCCCATTATCAGCATAGCATAGAGAAGCAGACTCGAACGTGGTATAGGATGGCAATGGCTATTCAGGGAGCTTTAATCAGAAGGAATTTAACTGAACAAACAGCCGTGGCTCCCAGAGAAGGGCTGAGTACTTTCAAAAAAAAAAAAAAAACTGAAAGTAGTTGACCGTATGCTTTAGAACAATAAGATAGAATTATTACACTAAAACCCTTTAATTAATGCATGCAACAGAAGCTGTGATTTTAAAACCCTAATCTCCCTGTCATTTCAGTTTTTAAGAAATAGTAAGAAGCACCCATCTGCTCAAGCTGCCACAGGAGGCCCAAAGTTCTGTTCTCACACCAGTTTTGCGCCGGATGTCTCAATAAATTTACTGCTTATTTACATCAGCCAAAATGGAGGAAAAAGCTGCTGATCTCGTAAGTTTGCCCTCCTGCAAAAATGACTAAAATGCATTTTGCTGTTACACACGCCACTTTTTCACCCCTAAGAGCAGGGGCTTGTCTCCCTCCTCCCTAAAAGAAAACCCATAGGGCATTCTGAAAATCCTGACAGATGTTTAATTACAGAGCCACTAGCAGGCATTATTTTGATAAGGTCAAACACAGAACAACTCTAGCTGACGACCAAATGGCTTAAGTGTCTGCTGTACTCCTAGCGAAGCAAAAACTTTGCTAATCCACATTTTGCTAATTCAAACACCTAATAATTCACATACAAGCAAAAAACGGCTTGTAGTGCAACACTTCTGAATAACCATTTAATAGCAGGAATCCGTAGTGCTATCTCATGTTACTGGGGGACATATTACAAAATACACCAAACAGCAGTCAGCACTGTGTTATGAAATATCAAACCAAACTCTTAGTCTCAACATCTAAGAACAAAGTACCTTTTGTAATGCATTTTTTCCCCCTCTGCACTTATTAATTCATGAAGTTCATTCATTTAAATAGGTCCTTTAGTCACTGATGTAAATGAACAGGGTTCCACAGTACGTCAGTGGGTTTTGTGGCAGGGACAGAATAGAGATGGCACTGCCTTCTCCACTGTTATTTCCAGTTGCTTCTTAGAAATTTCTCACTGATTCCCTGGAAGTTCTCACGCTAGATTACAATTCAAAAGCTTTCTTTTATTCAGAAAGCTAGAAAATCCTATTTTGACTTGTTAAAAAAAAAAAAAAGGCAGACAAAATATAGACACCTGGACGTGTGACTAAAATTTCTTGGATTTGACTCTGAATGAGGCAGGACCTGCCCCTTCTTTGCTGAGTCAAATTCAGTAGCAATTAGGCTTTAAACATTATTCACCTTCACAGCTGAAAGCGAGGCATAGGCGCTTTGCAGTGTTTTTGCATTGTGTACCGAGCATGCACAAACATGCAATATTTTACTAACAGATTTAAGCATGCCTCAAAGCACATTGTTCTGACAGCGCCTGGGTCTCCGTCATCACTCTCGTAACTATCAATGATTCTGGTTAATTTTACAATCGCAAGAGGTACAAGCCTCCATCTGGTTAGTCTACATATTACTGCGGAGCTGGAATCACACTGATCAACAAAATATGTTAGCCTGGAAGGCTCTGTTAAGGTGGACCGGTGAGTGGAGAGCAACCCTACTTTAAATTACACTGACGACCCACCACGACTACTGCGGCTCCCTGCGGAGGGGCGAGTGGCACTGCAGGGCTCCCTGGCAAGTAAAGGCAACTGGAGCAGGACTCAGGTGTGCTGGTTGAACTCCTCCGCCACATATCATGTTTAGTCTCCTGCATGTCTGTGGTGTGCATGGCAAATCCCCGCCCTGTATTTTTCCCTGGAACGAAGGCAGAAACTGAGGGAAGAGATTTCCTGGTGTAATGCCTATGACTGAAGAGACCTTGTAAGCACATGTTATATGTGGAGTGGTAATTCGTGTTGAGAAAATGGTTGATATTAATAAAGAAGGGGGAGATGCAGGAGTGTGGCCATGGGGGTCGAAAGCCCCGTGGTTAATGATAACATTAGACTCTTAACGATGAAGCTATTAGGAATGTAAAAGAGTTTAGAGGGAACAAAGAAGGGTGATTCAGGAGACTCCATGCAGTCTCCGGTTGCTTGTTCTCCAACCATTAAGGCGTGGAAGTTTCTGGGTGTTTACTGCTGTTGTTATATGCAAAGTTGTTTGACCAATGAAAAGTTGTTTTTTGAAAAGAACTGCCGTGGGGAGAAGGGTATAAGAGGGGAGCCTGCCCTCAAGATATAAAAAAAAAAAAAAAGGCTACACGATGTGATGAAGTTATGTCATCAATAAGTCACTGGAAACAGGCGCACCGGAGCTGGGAAGAAGCTCAAGCTGAGAGAAGCGGAACCACGCACACAACTGCCCCTCGCTGCTAAGCAGTTGCGCATTATGGGGAATCATGTCCTTAGAAATAAAGACTGTCCTGGTAACCTTACAGCTTATTCTCCTTAACAATTGGACAGTTTATGATCCTGAAATATGGGCCCAAATTGAGGTCAAGGTGTGGGACTCTGCAACTAAAAATGACAAGGTTGCAGCGGGATTGCTCAGCACCTGGCAAGCAGTCTCTGAGGCCTTAAAGAGCCATGTGGGACCACAGTCAGGAACGTGTGGTTTGCCAGACAGCGAGGGATCTGTGGGCTCCTTTACTGATACGACTGCTACGCCATGGGCCCCTCTGCTGCTACAGCCATTGAAGGCTTTTGCTGTTACACCCATTGCTGACCTGGACGTGCCTTTTGACCCAGGCCCTATTGGCCTTGAAAAGGAGATGGGTATGCTTTTCTTCAATACGGGAAGATTATGATACATAAGGCCCGAGGACGGCGTTGCTTGACAACTTAAAGCAAGACATATTGTTCAAAAGGAATGGAAAATTGAGACTGTTGTTTGTAATCAAGAAAATGGAGACTGTTAAGTCATGGAACTTAAAGGATCGTTTGTTACCTTTCCTGATAGTATGTATGTATAGGCATACTAGGGTTTAGTATGTAAAGCAATGTTCTGTATATTTAGAATGTTTGATGTTCGTGTGTGCGTGTTGATGGAGCGTAGACTCCCCGCACACCCAGTGCTGTTTACTTGCCTTTTATAAATATTACTAAATTCAGATTGAGTTGAGACTTCATTTATAACACGCACAAGGCAGGGCTTCCAAATGCTTTTTGTTCCCTGCTTGTGCAAACACCAAGGGCAACAGCACCCTCACCCACAACAGAGAAGCAGCATAGCTGTTACTACAACACAAGCCACTACCACGCCTGTCACCCATCCCTCACAGAGAAGGATGCCTCACCAAGCAGGTGAGGATCAGACTGGGAGACCAGCCATAGTGTCACCGTGGGGTACCCCAAGCCACATCCCAAGGCCACATCCATGCCAGGAGCCAAAGTCAGACACCACAGGACCGTCAGTATGGATAGAGATACCCTGGCAAGACTGCCACTTCTGTTTTTACAGTCAAAACCTCCTCCCACTACAGAAGACCAGGTTAAAGTGCCACCTGACTGACAGCTGTATCTGCATCAGGGGTCCTTCCCACCAGACCTATACCAGCCATGGGGTGTCCACTCTTAAAACCTAACAGACCATGCTGCTGGCAAGGCCTGCAATGCAGGCCGCACCAAGGCCTCCTGTGAAAGAGGTGTTTCCTACTCATTCTCCAGCTGGGCTTCACTTTTGGCTCTTGCCATGGTCTGGGACTTTCCCCCACTCACTTCTCTCTTCCTGTACAAGCCCCAGTGTTGATTCCTCTCAAGTCTGGCTGAATTTTACTCCTATATTCTAAGCACGCCCTTTATGTGAACTCCCGGTGAATAGCATATTCAAATGCATCAATAAGTGTTTATCTGTACCTACAGCACATCCTCATACCAATTACTAAACACCCAAATCACTGTTTGTAAGCATTGTACTCTATAAGCAAAACAAATGCAAAACTGAGCATTTTCTAATTCTCGACTTCAGAAAACACTTTTCCAGTAGGACACAGAGTAAACAGATCTAAACGCACTTAAAACTTCATCTTATTCTGTAGTGCTATATTTGCATCTAAGTCTCTTCACAGCACAGCCTACGTAATGTGTGATTATACAGTGAAACTCCCTTATGCATACAGGTAGGAAACAAAACAACTCAACCCTCTGTCTCAGTCCATTTTTTGTATTCATCTACCACAGAAACAGGCCATGAGCAAAAGGAAAAAAAAACAAACAAACAAAAAAAAACAACCACTTTTTTCTCTGCTTTTGTTGAAGACAACTCCCCATATATAACTCCATGGCTGACACCATCAGCCATGATAGAGGATATCCCAACCATGTAACCATGTTTTATTTCATTTACCTAATATCATTCTAAGTATGTAGAACAAGAATTCTGCTATGATCCTGCTGAAGTCACCGGTGAAAGAACTGCTAATCTCAAAGGAAGAAGAACTGGTCTGAAAAATATGAATAGATAAGTAAATTCAGAGGCTCTCTCAGCTCTGGACAGCTGCAGTTTTTAAAAACCCAGTGGCTCCATAGCATAAGCAATGAAAACCAGGTTATAAAACTCAGAAAAAGGAATTAATAAAAACGACCAGGGGTCACCCATAGTCTGTCAATCACTGTATCATTTACAGTTCATACAACAGTAAAAAGGCATGCATGTTGTCAATGCTGTACATTGGCTACTCTGAGATCTATCATGAATAATTGATAGAGGTTATCCATTTGAGTCCCAGCCTATTATTCAAAACTCTAAAACTGCCGTTCACCAACAGCAAAGAGCACTCCAGATGAAGGATGGAGGGGTGTTATAGGGAACTATTTTCAACGATGCAAGTGGTGATGAGGTAATGAAGATTATCTGAAAACAAAAGCTGGATTTTTCTGAGACCCGATGCACTACCATTTTATACAGCAAAACAGTGCTTAACGTCTACCTACTTTGCACAGTTGACTGTCAAGAACAAAATACACCAACTAAATCTGAACCTGACGCTTCAGTCTTAAATCTCTTAAAAGCTTAGTTGTTTAAGTCTGAAAAGTGCATTTGACTCACATTCTCTTATATATTTTGGCATTGAGCACCTCGTATGTGTCTTTCTGATAAAGTGACTTTGACCCACAATCAAAGAATAAAGAGACTTACCATAACGGGGTAATGTTTTGATGATACCTTTTAAATATGTAATAAAAAGGAAGAGCTATGTTTACAAACTAAAATGGATGCCCAAGGAACTAAAACGTGCAAAATGACATACACTGTATGAAACCTGACATAGCTGTTAGCCAAGTAACTCACTCCACTGACGGCATTAATTCCAATGTAGGCAAATGGCAACACATTTGAAACTAGGAGCAAGGTTAATATGCCAAATAGGAATCTGTTAACCACTAACATACCTATTAACTTGCAAGATGTGATAATTTACAGTTTGCTGTGACTGCATTGAAGAATCACCATCTTGGACTCTACGTACATGCTACAGGGTACAAAACAGCTCATATTTTCATCTCAGATTTAAGAAGGTCAAACTCACTGAACCTTCTTTTTTTGCTTTATAATGTCAGAATTATCTTTTACTACAATGACCGTCTGAGACATAGAATGGGATTGTCTAAAAAGAGCAGCTCTGTTTAATTCTTATAGCAGCAGCTAATCAGCAGTGTTTGAACAAGCCATAATGTAGTCAAATCCTTTGACAAGCAACACCTGAAACACCTTCCTTATCTTCATACATCCCAGAACACAGTAGAAATGCAACATTTTTTCCCATTAAATATGAAAGGCAGGTAGTAGAAAGAAAGATTCCTCCACAAATTCAGGGACATCAGAGCCTGCTCTTAATTCCCTTTGCTGAAACACAAGGCCCTGTCTAGACACCAGCCTTAAGGCTCTCTTTTTGCATATACGGAAGGGTAGAGTATATTGAAAGTGCAAGGATTGTCAAAAAACCTGTTTGGGCTTTAGCAAATTAGTATTATATATTGTATAGACAGCAAAATTTCCAGGTTTATATCCAACAGGAGGAAAAAAAAAACAAACAACACTCCAGTCCTTTTGAAAAACTCAACCTTTCCATACCAACAGCCATTTTTCCAATTCATCCTGTTAGGAAGTCAAGACTGAAGAAGGCTTTGTTCAAGTATCCACTTTTTTTGTGTGTGTGTCTGGCAGAAGACAAATTCTGTTTATTTTGACTGAGTTTTGGAACCTCCATACTTTGGTCTTTTGGATTTCCAAACTGTCTAACACTGGTATCATACTTCACTTCCTACAACCACCCACTCATCATTCTCATCAGTTCTGTGGTGCCACATTTTGCCCAGAAACAAATTAACATTTTGCCTTAATGAACCAACAGCACCCCTTTTCTTACATGTCATGTAAATAGCAAAATACAATCCCACTCCCATTTCACTTTAGAATATTTTTCTCACGCCAAGCTCTGGTGTGTAGTGGTCAGGCTCCCTGTGACTGTCAACACCTTCAACGTGGACAGTCAGTGGTTACTTTTGATGGAGCAAATCCTTATTACTCCACTCCCAAGGCTTACAGCTACAGACAGCGAGGAAAGTGGGTGGCACGGGTCTGAAACTGAAGAGACTGAGCAGTTTTCACCAAGAAATTTGCAGTTGAATTGGCTGAGTCGGTGGTATGGTGGAAGGGTGGTGAGAGAAAAGACAGAGGAGGAAACAGATTTGATTACACACAAAGAATGTATCACTAACATTCTGCAGCTTACACATCATTCCTTAGCTAGTTCCAAGGTCAAAAGACCAGTACCATATTTGATGTGGATAGGCAAAAAACAACGTTTAGTAAATCAATTATGAGGATTAGCTTTGCCTTACATCTGAGCAAAACACAAGATCTAAAGCCCAAATGAACTTCATAATGTAAGAAAAAACTAATTGCACTTTAAAGAAACCCCGGTAAAATTACTGCACAATCAGAAGGCACTCGTTTATTAATACATAATGATCATATATTTCTGTTCTTTTTAGTTAAGCTTAGATCTGAAATATGAGCCTTATATGGAAGGAAGCTTTGATGACAGTCATTTATTTGGGAAAGCTTTTCCAGCCTTTTTGTTTTGCACAAATGATTTGAGTGTTTAAAGCATTTAAAGAATTTCATGTCTAAGTATTAATAAAGAGATGTTGTCTTTTCCATCTTTTATGTTTTTATTAAGCTTCTAATAAAAATGCAGCTGCTGACTTATGAGCAACTCAAAACTTATATACAAGCAGGCAGCCATTTCCACAATCTGCCAAGTAGCACATTTCCATAAATAACAAAGAATACAGGGTCATGATATCAGCTGTTCAGAAATTTTTACAAAGTCACAATGCCTCTAATTTTGCAGTAACCATTTGCTGGATTGTTTTATTTATGGCTTGAAATTGAATTTGGAAATGCGTTTACTAAGATATCACTGAACTTTAAACGTTCCCAATTTAACAGCTTTCTCTCCACTGCCTTCTTACTACATTTCCACATGCCTTTGTCCATACTGAGTACAGTGTATGGTAACAGGCCACAAGCTTGGTGGGCAGTGGTTTGTGAATGTCCAGGTCTGCTTTCATGCATTTGTATGTACACACTGCATCCACATTGGGTGATTTGCCCACATACGTGGTCAGACGTACTGTTATTTGGCTCTTCAGACACTCAACATTAATTAATTGCACGGCACATCACCTTTACATAATTAGACACAGCTGTATGTTTGAAAAATAGCAACACACAGTGGGAAATCCTGCTGGAAGATTTTGGTAATAAACACTTCTGTGGTTCTCAGATATACTATTATCCCCTCCTTACATCTCTGTTTTGTTCACTGTTCAAAGTTTTTTTTTGTTTTGTTTTGTTTGTTTCTACTTTTTCCCTTGGGGACTTTGCCAAGCATTCCACTTAAAAAAAATTGGTGGCATTGTCACTCTGCTTCTAGTAGAAAAAAAATATAGAGAGAGATAATACGGTGAAAATGCAAACTATTTCCTTCAAAAGAACCAAGGAAAAAGAAAAACAAAATAGTATTTTGAAACTGACAGAGCTGATGGACAGTAAGGGGTTATTAACATTTTCTTTTAAATAGCATGTGAAATAATGCAATTCAATCTTCATTTTCTCTGGGAACAAATCCCCCTCCTCCCTCCCTGCCCCCAAAGCTGACAATTTTTCCATGAAGAGACAGGAAGCTGCACAAGCATTAAAAAAAAAAAAAAAAAAAAAAAGCATCTCATATCTGGTCAATTCATCTTCTTTCACATACATAAAAGTGTCAAAATCCATTCTAAGTTAACATAGCTTGTAAATCTACCTCTTGATTCAGGTGACTAGAAAAATTCCATGTTACATTTATTCATAACAATTACAAGACTATTCTTGTTATTTCCTATCTGAAAATACAAACAAGTCAGCTCTCAGACACCTAGGAAGGCTGATTTGGTTTGTTTTGTTGCATTGGAGGGCAATGTTTTAGCATAATCAGGTGATTTCTCTCTGGATGGCTTCTGGAGTACAGATGCAGAAGATAATACACGTAACTCCAGAAAACAGAGAAGAGATCTGCCCTTTAATTTTGATTCACAATCTACAATTTTTTCTTTTTTTCCTTCCTTTTTTATTATTTTTTTTAAACTGCTACTAACACTAACTGTATTTTTGGCCTTCTGCATCAAGTGAACTCCAAGCTACTGGATGATTTCCTAAGTGGGATTACCTGTGTTTCTTCAGTCCCTACTAGCCACTTTCAGGTGCACCTGTGACAATTTAACTGAGCTGGCTATCAATGACAAGCAACCAAATGTGAGGGAATAGCAGATAGGTTTAAGCTGTTTCAGACATAAAGCATGTGTAGAAAACATAACTTTGGGATGGGGTTCATTTTTCATCTGAAATTCATAAGAACTTCTAATTCCTGAAAAAGAACAGAAAATCTAAGCTATCCTAAAAACTTCCGCCTTTTGTTGAAAGAATGTTGTTTTTCCATTCAACTTTTGCTGAGGTACAGTCACAGTGCAGAATATAATTGACTCCTGAGTAAGGAAATAATGGGAAAATGGTTTCCCTTCCATTCTCAGGAGAAGCCTTTTGGGGGTGGGGGGAGTGGGGGAGTCAAAACAGAAAAGCATCACAGCTTAAAGTAAAAGAGAGGCGTAATTAAGCTTTTATACAACATCTGTATGACATTTGCACATGCACTCACTTCCAGTGAAGAGACAGACTTCAAAACTAATGGAGAACATCCCAACTCCCCGCATGCAGGAAGAATTCTGTAGCCTTCCTAGCTCCGCTTTCAGGATCGTAAAATAGGAGGATCAGCAAAAAAAAGCCTAATTTGTCTTAAATGGCTTTTACTGTTGTTTTTGGCCAGGTAGTGTTATGAAGGTCTTAAACAGGTCTATCATACTGCTCCATGTACTAAGAGACTTATGTACGTCGAGACTACTGGAAAACAATTGCTACAGAATAAGCCTCATCATCTTCTGCTTGTTCTACACAGTAATTGGTTCCAGGGTCAACACTGCCATGCTGCAACAAAAGACTATAGCTTAAGGGTAAGGAATAAACTGCAGTAGTTAATGGAAGTTCTGGTACTACATAACTGTCACTAAAATTAAAGGAAAAACAGAAAATAAAATATTCTGTATTAGTAAAATTGATTACGAATCCAGCGTTCAACCTTAGCTGTCCACAGACTAAAATTTCATTGAAAGAAAGAAATGCAGCTAAAAAAAAAAAAAAAACTTGAAGTATCTGAAACAAACAAATAACACTGCTGATACATTATGATTTTGAAGCTGGTTTGACAAACACAGTACTTGCCATCAGTGCTAACTTATTTGTGTTAAAATACAGGCAAAGAAAAGTATCTGAAATTACAGTATCATTTGTAAAATAACCATTATTAGGGGTAAGGCATCTTTGTTCAAAGGACCACATGGGATTGCTCGACTGAATCTAAACATCTGGGGCAAGTTATGTATCTGGCTTTAGTGCCTTTGAAATGACATGCTACATTTAAGCCAAGAGGTCTAGCCACATCACTTTTAACAGTCATGTTTTCAAAGTCCATTACTTTATCATTTTTAATCTTCCCACTCAATGCCACTTTCAATTAAAAAAATGCTTATTCTATTTCCCCACACACCAGGAAAATGAAACAGATGGAGAATCGCAAATCTCTTCTTTCAAAGTATTTTCCCAAACGTAGTGATTACCACACGACACTCAAGCACTCAGATGAAAAAGTACAAAGTAATACAGGCACCCTTACGATTCACAACATGAAACACTAAGATGCAGAACATATCAAAATGCAATCCCTCATTTATACACTGTATTGTTATCACTTCTCTTTTACTTTCTGATGTTTTCAGGACCTAAGAGAAACTTGTACCTGTTTTTCTTTCACCTGTTTGCCTCCTCACCCTGCCTTGAGCACTGGGATTGCTCCTGCAGGGTTGTGGCAGCTGCTCTGCTAAACCTCCTGTGCTGACAAACCTCCCACCCAACACAGCCAGGATTATGCTCATCTTCAGCCTTCCCTGGTACTCCACTTTCTCTGTGTGCACTCAGTCATTTCCTTCTTTTAAACAACCCTAATTTTTTGCCTACCAACAGTGTCTTTGCAGCCTAATTCCTTGCAGCGTGCCAACCTCTCCAGCACATGCTGGTCCAGGGCCGGGCTGTCCTCGTGGCCCTCCTTCCATTAATGCCATGACACCACTTACACAAACATAAAGCACTTACCATCAGCTTAATTCCTTATGCCATAGATTCACCCTTTTTTTCAAGGCTCACATTTGCTACAATTCCTCTGCAAACATACAGTTAATGGCTGACAAGAACAGCTGAAATGGTTAATGTGGGATTTTCTGTAAGAGAGCGGAAAGTAAATGCTCAGCCGTGTCCATGACCACTCCACCAGGTTCAGCCAGGTGCTTCCCACAATGTCTCCTGCATTTGGGGTCTCCTATATTTATATAGTATCTCCTATATTTATATTTATTCCTGCATTTGAGGTCTCCTATATTCCTCAGTTTTACTGAGGAATTTAGCCAAAATTCAAACCCATCTCTTTGATGCAAACTCTTCTAGTCCTCCTTTTGAGAAACCCCAAAGCACTTCTCATGTGGTCCACAACTGTGTGACCACCACAGCTAGCTAGATCAAGGGAAGTGCCCCCAAACCACCTACGCTGTCACAATTGCAAGCAGTGTTCTGCCATAAAGCTGCATCCCACAAGGTGCTGTCAGGACACCCGGCTCCTTGCAACTCCCACTGAAGCCCAACATACGCAGGCAGTGCTGTGGAGATAAGGTGGGAAATGGCACTCCTGTCTTACTCATGCTTCAAACTGTCAACAAAAGAAATTTAGATTGGTTATCTCACAGTGTATATTTTGTGTGGTACTTGTGATACTGTGAATCAGACCAAATATATTCACATTAGAAAGCAAATTCCCAGATAGGGCAATTATTGCAGAAGACCACATTTGGGGCTTGTACTTTTGCATGCCCTCTGTTACCTGCCACTGCAATGATCCCTGGAGGACGTCTGTTTAGAAGTATTAACGAGCTCCCAGAATAAGCTGTTTGTTATACTTGGATGCATCCCTACCAGCAACACACCTGACTTTTCCCACTTATATGTGTTACTGTATAGATGTTATACACAAAGACACTTCCTGAATTGTTGCCTTGCCTTTCTGAGATCTTTTTCAGCCTGATAAAGTTTTTAATTACATTACATTTTGGAGCCATTGCAGACTTCACCTCCCTAGGTATCATAGCTCCTTTCTTTTGGCTTCTGCAGGTCTCAAAAGAAACTTGCAAAACTGGACTTTGAGTAAATACTCTACAAAGAGTACCTCCCATGATGCATTGGTTAAGTGAATTAAGTATTTCAACTTACTGGATATATCCTAAGAGATTTTAATTCTGGCTCTAATATAACCAACCAAGAAAGGTCAGTCTAGCAGAAAATTTTACTGCACATAAAAATTTCATTATGCATTAATAACATCTAATTTCTGAGTGTTAATATTAGGCACTTGCACGCTGATAACATCAGAGATTAAAAAACTAACAACTCCATTTGCAAAATAAAGTGATTATGTTTGAATTATAACTAATATGCCATGTCTGTGTGTATAAATTAATGCAAACAAAAACCAACACCCCATATTTCCCACACAAATAACAGTACTGAGGCTCCCATGTCAAACATATTTAGCACGACGGTAGCAAATACGTGATTCTCACTGACGTGCACCCATTTTGTTGTCCCAGAGTGATCCAAATAAAAATTAACTTTTTCCTGTTACAACTTCACTCGCTGTTCCGTGTTTGACAATTTTTTCTAAGGCTTCTCCAGGCTTCAGAAGTACTTAAGGTTAAGTCATTTCTGGGAAACTGGTGTGCGTGTGGATACCGTCATGTATAAGGACAAGAAACTTCTGCAAAGTATTAGAAGAGGGTTAGAATTAATGTGTTCCATGTGCAGTGTAAGCTGTACTTCCTGAATGCTCTTTTAAGGAAAGAGAAAGATCTCCTTGCTTCGTTATCTAGTAAAAAAGGCTTCACTACCTACTGAGTATAGGCTAAATCACAGAAAATGGAACATACCTTTGGTCCGCTGATGGTACACACTTACAAAACATGTAAAAGGCCAAGCCAAAATGCAGCATCTACTGCACACACCTTGGGATATAGAGGGGATGGGAAGAGAAGACGCCATTTACACCCTACTACGATCCTGATCCTTATGATACATTGCACTCTTTCACAATCATGACGCTTGCTCGCAACCACTATTGTTAAAACACATAAATGTTCCAAGCAGGGGAAAAAAAAGTTATGTTTAGACTCGAGGTTCGTGTTTCTGAAAGAACCTGTGTTTTTCCCTTGTGGCTGTGTTCTTTCCCCCCAAATATTTAGTTTTTGCTGACAGCAGCTTGCCTCAAATGCTATTTAAGCAGTAAGACATCACAAGACATATGCTATTCTGAGATAACACACACCTCTAAAGTACTGTTAGGTGTAGCTGATGCCTTCAACTGGCTGATGAATTTGTTATCTCAAAGAAACACAAGGTTTGGGAGTGTCTTGTATTGCAGATTAAATCCAAATTTAGTATTAAAGTTTGTGGGTTTAATTTTATTTTATTTTTTAAGTGTTCTTCTATTCCTTTAGAAAAAAAAAAGGGAGATCTTCTTTGGAGTAACCACCCCTAACTTACAGCTCCAAACAAAACTAAAATTACAGCTGTGATATGACAACCAAATCATTTTAATGGCTGTTTGTTTTTCTGTTATTTGAAGTAACAGAGATAAGGAAGTAGTATTTGAAGTTTGAGACAACCAACCTGGGAAACAAATTTCTAAAATGCAGGAGGGCAAATCTTCCCCAACACGCCCTGTAAAGAATACGTGATCCTGGCAAAGAGGAGCATCTCATGCTCTACATCAGTGATGAGTAAACAGCCATACCCAAGTTGCAATAGCTATCAACTGAGGAAGTACTTTTCTCTTACATGAACATTTTCTTAGTAGAGATTTTGCACTTTAAATGGATGACGTGTTGGATTTTTATTGTTAACATCACTAAGCCAGAAGTGAATCCATTAACAGAGTATCCATGAAAGGGAATTTTGAAACTTGCTCCTCTCCTGTGTCTTATCCCTTATGTGTAATGTTTGCATGCTAGAGTAGGTTCCAGGATATGTAATTTACACTGGCATTGATTACTGAAAAGAAATATTTCCCTATTTTTCCTCTAACCTCAAGCCATTAGGTGCCAACTGGTTCAACAAAGCAGTTAATAATGACTCCGACCTGACTGCTCAGATGCTGAAAATCAGGGCAGTAGTTATGAGTTCTGCTGGATCAGTGCCAAAGTGTTCTGCAATGTGCCAGTTCAAACCCATGCTGTATATAAAGAAGAAAAACAAATTCTCCATGAAAATAAGTTCTCTACACTTTGACAAATCCATTCAGTGCACTAAAAGTAACGTCTAGAAACAGGTGGCCAAACATGGCACAGTGGTAGTCGCAGACCAAGTGTCAGAAGAGTCCTAAAGTCTCACACAAAGACTAGTTCCTGCACACTGAAATAATCAGTATAAATTGAAAGACTTCCTCCACAGTTTCCATAAAATTCACTATATGCTTTTCCTCTCTCTCCAAATCCATGTTTGCCACTGATAAATCTTACAGGCAACCAAGAACACAGCCAGGTCCATTCAGGTTTATCCAGTGACTGAATGAGACTGCTGCTGGAAACCAAACAAACACACCCCCTCCACAGAGGGACACTGAGAGCATCCACTGCCAACCCTAGCATCTTATGGGTTTTATCAAAAAACTGACTCTCAGTTTAAGATGGATCAAGGGCAGCCTTTGAACCATAACTCCAAGAGTGGCAAAAAGATCTAACATCAAAGATATCTACACAAATCCCCTGTTGGAGGCCATTTACAGATCAGCAAAATCCCACTCAATACAGCCCTGGTGCTACCAAAATATTTGGAAATCGGATTAAAACCATTGCCATTGTAATTTGCATCATTCAAATCTTGTTTTACTAGAAGGGGGAGAGGAGTTCTGCTCACTAATCAGAAACTGCTAAAAAATAAAAGCACTACACAAAGTGGTTTTATGACTATAAATGTCACAGAGTAATATTTCATGTGCTATAGCTTGATGTAGTAGACACAATCCAATACTAAGAACTACCAGAATTGCTATACCGGCTTTTAAAGGGCAGCAAGGTTAGGGTAAGCATAAAGGAGTGAGGTTTCTGAGGAAGCTGCATAACTTACTGAGCACCTGCATTCAAAAGTAGAAGTCGTATTTGCAGATGTTTATAATACTTGCTGAAGAAGAGCTAAAAGCCTGCTATGGAAACTGGACCCACTGTGCAAATGAATTAAACATAACGGGAGATATTTCTGAATGCACAAACTACAGCTAACATTGCTAATAGCTTTCCATACCCCTGATTTTATTTATTTATTTATTTTTTTTACATGCTAGCAATGGCTGTTGGCAGTTGAGAAGGGATTCAACAGACACCAGCAGTCCTTAAAGCAGCTGTTGTGACGCTTCCAAAAGCTACTGTAGAAGTATGAATAACTAATCTTGCTTTGGGCATCTTACGCAAGCTTCAGGGCAAAGTATATCCTACTATCACCCACCTTGAAGAAACCACACTCACCCTCCTTGCTTCATGACAGATGAAAGAAAGGCTGGGTAAACCTATCTCTTAGCATCTTGGTACAAATTTGTTTCCAGGTTGAGCCATGTTTTGGTTGCTCATATCACGTACCTACAGCTACAGTAAACTGTCTAAACAACATGCTGGTCTAATTGTGTCAGTTGTTAAGAGTGTATGGCAACCTGCACAAAAGGAAGACTAGCAAAACTAAACACAGTGGAAGTATCCTTGACATGGTGCATCAAAATACCACACACCAAATTCTTCAGGACTTAACCAACAAGCTCCCCCATTGAAACATTTGCAAAGAACAAAAATAGTTCAACAGCTGGATAAGGAAATTCAAAATGCGGCAAAAAAAATTCACTCTCAGCAACAACAGAGACCATTTCTGGCAGGAGACGTGGTGCATTTACTGAGGGATCATCCCAAGCTCAGCCAGCAAGCCTTAGTTCTGACTTGAGCTGACTGCGTTATCTGTTCCCAATCACCCTGCCCCGCTGCACAAGGAACTTGAATTACTGTTCAACACTTGGGCTGGCCACCCACATTACATCAGACTGAGTAAAACAGGACCTAGTAACAAGGAACACAGTGGAAATTACCCAAGATGCCTACAGGGCAATCGTTAAACGTTCTTTAGTTAGTAATGATGTCAGGGTAATATATAGCATTAAAGGGTACAGACTGCATTATCCCAAAGCATTGCTGCCCTGTTCCAATCAATCACTTTTTGCATGAGCTTCTTGGAGCACAGCTCCCTCCGTGAGCCTAAAATAAAGGGCTAAACAACTTTACATTTATGAAGTACATATGCCAAGGAAGTTTTTTAACCACATCTCTAGATGTCCTATGGCTCTTCTCTCTTTCCCTCTCCTTGACACACACTTCAGTGATTCTGGCTGTCTGAACTGTTCTGGCCATCCATTTCCTTGAGGTGATCAGCATAATTTCTGTTTTATTCTGTTCCCTCAGTTCTCCTTCCAATTCAAATTGTCCCCCAGTTAAAGAAGACAAATGAAAACTATTGCTGATGGCATGAACATGCTCACACACAGATTTCCACTGCGGTCCCAAGAAATGTAGGAGTGGAGAGGAGAGGCAATAAAGTGCTGCTGTGGAGATACACACAGGCCTGTAATGATCAAAAATGATGCTTAAACTTGCAGTGCTTTACAAAGAAATTTCAGATCATAAGACCATACCACACCACATGTGGCTTTCCTATATGCATCAGAATTGACTACCTGCATTATAGCAAGGTACATACAAAGAAGAAGTTTGTGAATGGTATTGTTAGGCACTGTGAAACTATGTAGGTTATGATTTAACCCTGATCCACCCAATTTGTTCTAAGGAACAGCCTGAACTTTGCTAAATCCCACACCATACCCAATGAATCTTACTCCTGCAAGCACAGGGTGCTTGCCTCTGCCCAACTTCCCCGATGATCTGAATCATCAACCTGCTGTACTTGAAAGTCCCAGCATTAACAACCCAAACAATTAGTTTGGGTTGGAAAGTTGAGGAAGTTTTAGATTACAACAACCACTCCCTGGCAATGCCAAAATTAACTGGGCGAAGTGCATAATCACAGTGAAATGTTACCTTCATGGTATGGATCTAACAGAAGCCACTGGCACTGTTCTGTCTTGAAACTATTTAATTTCTAGGGCAGTAGCTACCAGTTGTCCACCGCAGGGACACTCTCCAATTTGTTGTAGACTTATTCTGCAGAATAAATTTGCTAAATAACTTCAGCATACTTAAGATCGTACACACAGAACAAGATCTACATTTGGAGTAAAATGTCATAACAGGACTGCCTTCAGTGGCATTAAACTGATTTAGAGTAAGTGGGAGTCTGGCATGAGAAGTATCTAAAGTGTAATTATTTGATTAAGATATATAGCAAAAACATTTGATTTTTCAATAGTGGAGAGGATTTCCCTTGTATACAGAGGAAATGTTTTTCATATAAGCAGAGCAAGGAAGTTCTGGTATTGGATCCTGGCAGCTGTATTTCATGCACTCAATTTTCCAACAGAATATACTTACCAGAACTATCTTTCTCTCTTTATTCTTTGATTTCTCTCTGGAGTGAATATAGAGTTTTATTTGTCTATTTTCACTTACTTAGCTGCCTTATTCTTACTGTTCCTCTCCTCCCCCAAATTATACTCTCGCCATTTTACTGGAAAACAAGAGGAACTCTGGACAATTTTTACTTCTTGTTTATTTTAAATCAAATGCCTTGCAAGATTATGCACCACCTTTTGTTTTGTACATGGAAATCCTCCTGTAGTCACCCACCTCAGCCCTTGATGCCATAAGTCTTTCCAGCTTCAGCCAAGGATGCCCAACACCTTGGCCCTGCTTTGTAAGATTCGTATCCTGATGCTGTCCCACATTCCTCTCAGTCTTGCCTCCTCTTCCAAACCTCCACCACAGCACTGCTCCCTTCAGCATGGTCTCCCCACTCCAAAGCTGACTCTCCTGATCTTCTCTGCCTCTCTTCGCCCTCTTTTCTCTCCTTGCTGCACCACACTCACATCTCTCATCGTACCCCTCCATTGAGCTCATCTTCTCCTGAGCAAGTCCCAGCAAACCACTGGCAATTTCTGATGCAAGAAAAATGTGGCTACATGCTGGGTTTTTATTTTTGTTTTGGTATTTGGTGCTTTCCATCCATTTGTGTCCATCTTATCTTTTCAGACTAAGAACTCCTTGAACCTGTAACTGAATTTGTACAGGGCTTTGCACAATGGTTTTTCTTTGCAATCAGTCCCTTCCTGCATTAGCCAGTGTAATAAAAACAGCATGTGTTGAGAAAGAATGAATCAGTTTCTCCTTAAAGCATTTCAAAAATCCGGAGGAGTCTGACAGCAGGGAAAAAAAA
The DNA here is from genome assembly GCF_963932015.1 of Anas acuta. Classification (NCBI taxonomy): domain Eukaryota; kingdom Metazoa; phylum Chordata; class Aves; order Anseriformes; family Anatidae; genus Anas; species Anas acuta. The sequence goes on along the minus strand of NC_088980.1, from coordinate 97,074,017 downwards.
AAAAAAAGAGGCGGCAGAGAGAGAAAAAACAAAATGGAGGTGATTTCCACTCAAAGCAGCATCCAGTCTAAGGCATAGCCTTAGACTCCTTTCACTTGCTTCCCTCCTTAGTAAGCTCAGATGAGAACAAGAAGCATTCCTCTCCTTTATTACTACATAACATTCCTGGTTTTGGTTGTGATTTTCTTCTCCTCTTAGATTAATTTTAATTTTTTTTTTCCTGCCTGATTATTAAATGGTGCTTTAATGCAAAAAGAAGTAGCTTTATGATATTCTCTTCCTTTCCCAAGATCTAGACTTCAATATCAAGGACCTGCTCTGTTACTATGTGTTTGCTGAGCACCAAGTGGTATTCGAGTTGTTTTCACTTCTCTTCTTCATCTCCCCACCTGTCAAAGGCAAAATGATGCTTCCTTCTTCATTTCAGGACTGAAATAGTTTATAGTGCCTAGTGTAAGAAACTAATACCCCAATTGCTAAATGCACTATGACAATGTAGATGCCCATGTTAACCCTTAAACATACTAACCACTGAACGCACACATATGTACATGCACACAGACTAAACTATTTCTTTAGCACAGCAAATACTACATTTTAGGTGAGAAACTGTTAAATATATATTTCTCCTTCCACTTCTATCGATGTACAATCCCCCTCAGTCATAACCATGGGATTCTTCTAATTAAAAAAATCAAAATCATAAAAGAGCCCTCAAACCGGGGAAGTGCTAAGCAACAACTTGCAGGTGGCTCAAAAAGCTTCAGATTCATCTGAGTGGAAATTTGGGTACAGTTTGCTAATGGCTTGAATGCCAAATAAAAATGAAGACTCATCTGGGGCAGGGAGACCTCAACAATATTCACAGTCTGCTCTTTACAGTCTGTGCTCTGGGGCACCTTTTCCCATGTGGCTGTCACACAAAGCACATCTACATCATGCATATGACAACTTTGTATGGCAGGTATCACACACTACTCCACCTATGTGACACATGAAAATGATTACTTTTCTACTCTCCTTCCAATAAGACAGAAAGCAGTTTGTAACCAGCCAGCTTCCCCCTGGCAACTGATACGCTGGGTCTGCAAACACTGCTCTCATGCCTGAGAAATCATTATGTTACTCTACATACACAGCAGAGACAAATTACTGATGTGTTAAGAGTAAAGAAGTGGCTGCCCTAGAGGCTCTCGATCCCATTTCACATGCAAGGTGCATTTCTTGCTTTTCTCCCAGTAAACCCTATCACTATTCCCCAGCTCCAGTCACACTGAGCCTCAACATCTGCTGGCCCTATGAGTCCACAGAGGTACTTTGCCAGCTGCTAAGACACTGGACAAGCCACCTACCACCCTGCGTGTCACCAGGGCTACTTAGATTATTAAGAGTTAAATGCACAAAGAGGCACATTCAGCTGAAACAAGACCAGAACATTCAATACCTGGTAGTATCAAGCTCCTTTTTTAACCTTGCATAACAAAGCAACTTGCCAAAATGTCAAATGGGGGGGGAGATGTGAAAGTAAAAAAATGTATATATATATATTATTTAAAATAATCTTACGAGTAACACGAGATTTTCCTGACCACAGTCTGAGTAAAAATAATACCATAGCTGACATGTCAGGAAGAGGAACTGAGAGCACGGTTTGCCCACCTCTGCTGGGGGCGGCTGCTGTCTGGAGCACTGGAGCTCTGCTTTCGCCAGAAAAGGTTCACCAGCAAGAATAACTAAAACGAGCTACAGCAGAGGAAATCAAACCACAGCACTTCTAGGACAAAACAGACTTGAAGGCCACATCAGAACATCTGATTTTAACGGGAGCATACACAAGGGTGGAATTTGGCCTATATTCTGTAGACCTCATGTTTCTGTTAGTAGAGGAGGAAAAAAAAAAAAAAAAAAAGCCTCTCAAGTTAAAACAGCAATTTGCATAAGAGTAAAACTAATCCTACAGCTTGCTGGACAGAAGGGCAACAGTCCCCTTGGAAACTATGTAAGAGCAGTCTCAGTAAATGTGATACCAGAAAGAGAAAACTGAGAAACTTAAGTCTTGAATCTTGACCTACTGAAAACAAACACATAAAAAACACCTTTCTTTTTAATTAAAAAGTCTTTGTCACTTGTTAAATATAAAATGCAGCAGCCACCCTCTCACCTAATCAATGCAAAATGCATCCCTTTTCCAAGTTGCTCCTTTATTTAGGCCGATCAGTTTGCTGCTTCTTTAATGCTCAGCAAAATAGATAAGAATCCATTTGGCACCCAAATAAATGAGTTTCCTGGTGTTGGCTAGAGACAGTGGTTAATCCAGTCACCTTAATTCCTGTGAGAGAAATTGCTGTGCAACTTAAACTCTCACCTTTCATTCATGAGACAAAGGCTGAGCTTGAACCGAGGTAAGAACTGGGACAGAGAAAGAGATGAGACAGCTCCTCTTGTTAAAAATAAAGTACTGAATAGGGACAGCATAGAAGAACAACTTTACTGTTTGAATATCGTGTGAAAAGTGTTCCAGTGTTTTCAGCCTGTCTCCAGAGAGATGGTTTTCCATCACAGCGGTTTCCATAAGGGCACTGGTACATTACACCGGTAAAACACAGCAGCCCCATTTAACTCCAGTGGAAGCTGCAGCTTTGCAACTACATTTTGTGTCAACTGCACGGAGGTGTTTCAGGCAGCAGCTGAAGGATTTTCACACAAAGCAAGTACACTCCCATAAACAACTTTTTTAAAGGACACAAATCCAACAAACTGTACATGAGAAAGACAAATTTTGAAATTTTTAAATGTGCAAGTAATCACAGTGAAAATATTTCTCAACTTGTCACTAGGACTTTTCAGAGTTGTGCAATGGAGAAAAAAGCATTAACAAAGAAGGGGGGGGATGGATGGCAGAGATGATTTCCTAGTTTAATTTAAATTTCTGTTCTACTGTGCATCCAATTTGTCCATGGAAGACTTGATCCAAACTGTAGCAAAATCAAGTTTAGGACACTTCTTTTAAGTTTTAAGGAGAAACAGGTGGGTTTCATCCCCTCTCATCCTCCTAGTTTCAGTCCTTTGGCTCTCTCTTCCCTCTAAGCCTACACATTGCAAGCAACATTGCCAAGCAGCACCGGCCCCCACTTCAGCTGTCCTACAACCCTGAAAATTTTAGGAAAGAAACTTAATGACACAAAATATATCCAAGACTGCTTTATGAAAAATGTGTAATTAACACACAATCCTGGCAAGCATTGCGCTTTACTGTTGCAGGGTCTGTAGCCACTGGAGAAGTCACATTATAAAAAATCCACCCAAAAACATAGCTAATTAAGTATATCTACCCTCTTCAACAATGAAGACAAACAATTATGAAACAACAATGAAGACAACAAATTACTTCATTAGAGATAATCTTGAAAATTAGTTAAATTCTACAGATAAGGTAATTCTTCAGAAAACAATAAGGAACAAAAATAGGAGGAATATAGTAATGCTTACCAAGCAAAACAAATAAACAAAAAACACACAAGGGTAGTAAGGAAAGAATGGTTAATATCACATATTTAAAATGTGCTATAAAACAAATAATGGTGAACAACAAAAATCAGAAGAAGAAAAAAAGAAACAATACAAAAGTGCTTAATAGTGTTCTTTCAAATATTTACTTTGCTGCTATTTGGAGAATAATTTGTTCCATTTAGTAGTGTTGGGCTCAAAGGACTGCTTTAACCCAGAGAGATTAATTATAGCCCTTGGAGTTATAAACACAAGTTTGGGAAGCAAAGCAGAAGGGAGAGGAGAGAAATGACTCTCATGCTGGCAATTAATGACTTTATGCACTTTGGGGGCAACACCATGAAGGCTGCACCCTTACCACACCTGCATGCTAAAGGCAAGATAAGGTGCTGGGTGTCCATAAATTGGGGCAAAATAGCTCCTTAGATGTGCAGGGAGGACACCCCGTCCCTAGGGTAACAGTAGAGGTGACTGTTGCTACAGGTAACCAAGTTACTTCTCAAGAGTCCTTCGTTGAACCAAGTTTACCTGTACCTTCTGAACATGTCCTCAGATCTCATTTTTATTATTTGTACCAGCAACAAAGAAATTGCCATGCTGAGACAAGGAGCAATGCACCTCCTGCCCACTCCCTTTGCTCACTGCATGGGGATGGGGTCCACAGGTCCCCGCAGCCCTGAGAGAGCAGGGCCAGCCAGCAGCCATCTTACCTAATGATGGGTCAGCTGCTCCCTCCTCCGAGCTCTCCTCGGCCCCTTCCTCCCCCAAGCCAGAGGTGGCCGAGTCCTCTGGGGCGGACGCGGAACCAGGCGTGCTGGGCCCGCTGACGGAGCCCGAGTCCCCTTCCTCACTGCTGGAGCCATAGCGGTCGGGCTGGGCGGCCGTCCCCCCCTCACGGCAGCTCCTTCGCTCTTTGCGGTGCACCCGGGAGTGCAGCACCATTTGGTGGTAGGTGCGGAAGACCTTGCCGCACTCAAAGCACTCGGTGGACTTGTTCTGGGTCGCCCGCCTGCCCTGCCGCGAGGAGGGACGGTAGTCCAGGTCACCCTGGGCGAGCGGGCAGCTCTCCCCTGTCGGGGCACTGCTCGTCTTCTCTGGGCGCCCACTGGGACAACTCTTCTTCTTGGGGTTGCTGGAGGAGCTGGGCAAATCCTGCTCCCGCTTGCGCTTCTCCTGGTTGACGAGGATGTACTCCCTCTTATCCTTGTCATAAGTCACGTCCGCGTCCGCCAGGGCCTCATCCCACCCCACATACTTCACATACTCGGAGGGCTCTGCTACTTTTCCTTTGGTGGCCAGCTGCCAAGCTTGGTAGCTACTGACTGGATCCAGCTCGGCTACTCTTTTTCCAGTCTGTCCCCTTGTAACTCTATCCAGCCCTACAGATGGCCTTAGATTGAGACACTGCAAGAAAAACTGCTTTGTTACTGAGGGGCTCAGGCTCCCGTCAATTAAGCCTTCGGCTTTATCCCCGGTGCTGCTCCGCTGAGCCCGGTAGTGAACAGCATTATGCGCTTTTAGGCTTTCCATGTTTGTAAACAGATTTCCACACTTGGTGCAGACTTCGTACAAAGACAGGCCCGTCACAATCGTTTCCTCCTGTATCACGTCATTGATAGTGGCTATGAGCTCCAGCTCATTTTTCAGTTTGTTTTTGTTCCCAGCTTTCGGGCCGTGCGACTTCATGTGGTTTTTGAGAAACCAGGGCTCTTTGAATCTTCTGCCACAAATGTGGCAGCCGTGATCAAACGAGCCCCTGTGCTTTTTCATGTGAGCTTTCAGGAACCAGGTCTGACTGAAGGCCTGGCCGCAAACTTCACAAGGAAACTCGCCGGCGCTCAGCTCGCTCTTGCAGTTCTCAGCATAGGCCTCCCCATTCGGGACCTGAGCAGTTATATGGTCCTTCTCTACATGATTTAATAATGTCTCCTCCCTCAAGGTCATGTAGCTACACAACCTGCACTTGAAAGGTTTGTGGACCTGGTGCAGGTGCTGCTCCAGGTCCTTCTTCCTTTCGAATTTGCTTTTGCAGAAGGTGCATGGATAAGCGGTTAGCTTGCCATCCTCCTCAGCAGGTGCCACCTCTGCGACCTCTTTCTTGCTGCTTCTCAACAAGATCTTGCTGCTGTCTACCTGAGCAATGCCATTCAAGATCTTGTTGCAGGCAGATGTACTTTTGGTGGGACTAGTGCAGCCACCGAGACCCTCTGAAACACCCATCTCACCCAGCTGCGCCTCTCCCATCTCCACCTCATGTCCCTGACTTAAAGTGCCTGTCCTGTGACTACGGATGTGGATCTTCAGGTTGCCCTTTTGGGAAGCTCTGTGATCGCAGTAAGGACATTTGTAGGGCTTCTCACCCGTGTGCTTCCTCATGTGCTGAGATAAGGAGCTCTGAAAAGGGAAACTTTTACCGCAGATGCAGCAGCTGTGGCACATGGTCTTGTCAGCATCCATGTCATTCCTGCTCAGCTTGCCTGGGCTGGAGGATCGCCGTAACTCCATTTCTGCCTCTCTGCCACGATCCATCTGTACTACTGCAACATTGGGTGAGAGGGGCAGGAGGACAGAAGCATGTCCGGCAGCAGAGGAGGGCTGGACTGCGTTTTCAATCATACGGTTCTGCAGGGAGACGTTTTACAGCTTCATTCTCAGGGTAACGTTTCTCCTTGCAGCTGCTCAAGAGAGTCCAAAGCACCGATTTATTTCAGTGTGTTCCGTTAGTGAATAGGATAGATCACCTGAAACAAGAATAAAGTCACGTAAACATACAAAAATCATGTAAGTAGACTCTTTAAATATATTTAAGCCTATTAATATTTTGACTTCAACAGTTTCTGTCACTCACACCAACATTCAAAAGCATACTGTACTAAAATTTATTTCACCAAAAAGCAGCAGCTTCTCTTTTCACTGATATTCTAGACTTCAATGTCAAGTATTCAAAGGATCATTAATAAACAAAATCCAAAAAGGAGCAACAGTGAAAAAAAAGAATTCATTTCCATACACTGACATCACATCATCTTAAAGAAACATGAACTTTAAAAATATTTTTGTTTTAAAACCAAGCAAAAGCAACTAAAAATACACCTTAAATGAGGAAAACATTTCTTGAGGGGGTTATTACACTTTAAATCTGTGGCTTTACCATCATGTGTAATTTCATGTAAAATACTTACTTGCCAAAGATAAAAGGCTTTCCTAGAGACTTTAGCAAATATCATATTCCTGCTGGCAACTGCATTACTTTGCGTCTCAGACAGTTCTGCTGTGCTTGATGTGGCATGCACAGAGCAGGCGCAGAGACTGCATACGCTTACTACTTTGATTAAAGAGAAAACAAGAACGCGGAGTCTGACAAAACATTCTGTGTAACTAGAAGTTATCTCCTGATGGATAACAAGGAAGAAAACTCCAAGTGTAATATTTAGTCTCCATCTTAAAGTAAACTGATAATGTGCTTAGGTATCAACTCATCTTAAAAGTGGGTGATTTATGTCAGCAAGCTATACAGGAAACCACAAGAATACCCACCTCAGTGAAGAAGAATCATAATCATAAACAAAGTGAGAAGCAACTTTGATTTAAAAAAAAAACACAAAAACAACAACAACAACAACAACAACAGATTAATAAAAGTTTAGAAGTATTTGTATCTTGCCACAATAAATTACAAGGGTCACTATCTGCCTCAGCAATGCAAGATACAATGCACCAGCAATTCTCCACCTTGCATATGCCAAAAATCAATGGTTAGATTTTAATAGATGGCTTCTTTTCCAATTACCACAACTGTAAAACAAAATCTCCCCCCTTTCCTATGCTCATTAAGTACTACAAACAGCACACAACTAGATCAAACAATACTGCGTTCTCTAATAAACAAAACTGAGCTATTACTGCGTTTATAAAACACTGCATGTTAAGATTTAGCTAAAAATACGGAGAACAATAACAAGACTGTATATTCACACATCCATCACTTGATATCTATGACTCAAAAAATAAAGAGCTGCAGATCTAAAGTTGCAAATACTGAGGTTTCTCATAGTATTCACCTGTCTCTCCAATATGTAAATGAATAAATACAGTTTAACCACATCAACAGCATAAGCGTAACAAAAAGCAAGGTAAAACTGATGCAATGTTCATCTCAGTTACACATTATAAAATAATTTCATTATGTTTACATTAATCTAGGCCTCTTATTTGCTACAAAATCATTCATTTCTGGGTTTGATTTTCCGCATATCTAGTATCTGTACAGCACATTAAGAGCTATCTACAGCATCTAACCAAACAACCTTTTCCTCAGAGAGCTGATAGTAATATCTAAAACAGATGTATTACAAATGCAATCTCATTTCTGGAATGAAGCATTTTTACATCATGACTGTATGACTAACATATTAGTCCTTGGGAGGTAAAAAATAAAAAAAAATCAGATCACAAATTCAGAAGTCCAAATATGCATGAAGTTACAAACAAGAGTATCTAAATTAATCCCTGAAATTTGTTACTCAAGACCAAGTTAAAGGGCAGCCTCACAACAAACGTCCTGAGTGGCAGCCACTAGAAGTTGTTGCTGTACCAGACGGTACGAACATGCAAAACAGCAAATAAAAAATGTGCTTTCCACAGCATATTGATGGACGAAACAACTCAAAGTAACATCTTCATTTATTTGACCCATAATCCAAGTCTGCCAAGTAGCAAACCACATTGTCTCATAATCAAAGACTTGACCTAAAATGTATTAAACAATAAAAAGAAACAGCAACTTTTTTCTTTTTTGTTTTTGTTTTGTTTGTTGCATTTAACACTACAGTATACTTGGACAAGCAGCAGCTGCTTCTGAAATGTTCTGCACCATTGTAGAGCAGGGGAAAAAAAAGCAAATAAGCCTTGGGGACAGATCGTTCTGGGTATTTTAGATAGTATTTTCTACATTCTGCGTTTTCTGTACTTTACACCAGCGAGTACTTAAGCTTACTTAACTGTAAGCTTGTACAGTACTTTTAAACAAAAAATGTAGGTCCCATTTTAATTCAACTTTCTATAGTGCTTCCTATCCTAACATTCAGAAGAGTTTTAAGAGCCAAACTTAGTCAGATGAGAATGTTGCAAGCAGCAGTTCAGGCACATATAAATCCCAAGCTTTAGAGTCCCTTTGTTTGCTTAGCTACAGCTTTCCTATGCTTAGTCCTGACATATTTCACTTCAATTATTCATAGCATTTTCATTAATGAAGCTTCGTTACGAAAACAAGAATATGAAGAAAGCACTACTTGTGAGAGAGATCCAGCCACTCACGGGAGATTCCCCATGCCCTATATTCAATTAGGCCTGAGGGGGAAAAATAAGTCAGAGCTAAAAAATAAATAAATAAACACCAAATGATTTCATTAATCTAAAATACTTAATGGAAATGTATCATCTTCACCATAATATTCTGAGAAAAATGGTTCAGCTTTGTTACTTTAGCTTGGCCTGCGCACTGCGATTTATAACTTAAGGAGTTGAAATAAAGTATTCCTGGTTTTGAACTGTTTGAATTCGTATGCATTTAAAACCAGCAGAATTTCAAGGCTGATCTTCCACAGATAGAAATTCCTGGGGGAGGATGAATGTTCACCAAATCCGAGTCTTCTTTACGCAGTACGTGTAGGCCTGCTTTAGGCTTTGGCAAACTGACTGACAGCCGTCCAGGAGCAGCTCACAACTCCCTCCTCGCATCCTTTGAGTGTCACTTAGAAGTAATTCTCTTAGAGGGGATCTTTGCACAACAACAAAGCTGGTGTTCGTTGGAAGGGAAACAAGCAGCAAATACTAAATAAAAGTGACAACTTTGAAAACTGCTTCAATTCCGGAGACTGAACATACAAAACAAGGAAAACAACAACAAAGAATTCTAACAATTTTAGCTTAGTAACTTCCACCTTCGTTATCAGACAATTGTTTCAACAACATCAAAAATGGCACAAGAGATGACAGATGTCACCTCGTAAACCAAACCACACTATTTAGTCCTTTGCAACAAGTAAATTTTGCAATGTCTTTTTTTTTTTTTTTTTTCTTCCTCCTTTATTTCTGGCTGACTGCAGTGATAAAGATATTTGGACATAATTACGAATTTGGAAGTATTCTGAGATAATGCTCTTTCAGCGCACATGGAATCCGGCCACCTCCAGCTACCCTAAGGCTACTAAAAATGCATGAAGTAATTTCAGGTGGTAACTGATAACCTTTCATCACTGTGGTCCAAGTTCAGCCTGCAGTTCCTCAGCTTTAGGTTGTCACACACAATTCAGAGCAGAGTTGCATCAAGCCTGCAGATTTCTCTCAGGCTGCCAAGGTATGGAGATCCCTACAGGCACAAGCCGTAAGGAAATGTAAATCGATTCTATTTCAAACACGTAGGCACCAAAATGTCTAACAAGCTCCGATTTTAAAAAACGACCTTGGAAAGAGTTTTTGGCTTGAGGGAAAAGGCATTTGGCCAAAGCCAACCTGCTGCCACACGGGAGCCCCAGTATCACCCACAGCTTCCCCAAGAGACCATTAGACCCTGCCAGCACTACAGCAGGTATACTCAGCTGTATTGCCCTTGTGGCTGCTGCAAGACCTTCACATTACTTGTAAAGTGAGTCACACAGCTAAAAGTGCAGGGCTAAAAGTGGTTTAAATAAAATGGGAGCTGATACTCTACTCTTTATGTCACTTGTACGTTCTGGAAGAGGATGAGATAGGCTGTGCCCCCACAGCTGGCCACACAGACCCCTCTTAAAGCCTTTATGTGCCACTCAGATAAAATACAACACAAGAGATACCACACTGAAAACATAACTGCAAATTCATTTCTGTCATATACTTGCATAAAAATATCTTGTTCGGTGTAGATGGAAAAAAAACTTTGGATAAAATTATTCCCATTCCAGCATTCAAAAAACTATAAACTCTTTGTTTTTCCTCAATTTAACTTGACTTTAAAAATGATATTGCATGGGCTGGAGTGGCAGGATGAGAGAACTTTTCAATAGGTAATAAACAAGAATATACAATTTAGGAAGCCTCACAGACCTTTTCAAATAGCAACATGTATATTTTGAAATCAAATGCTTTCTGTTTGGGTGTAAATATTTCAAGTCACATCTACAGTGCATAAATGCACTGTAGAAATATTGCTCTTCTCATCTCCAAGAGGCTTGAATATGCACTCCAATCACTCCATCATGCTCCTCTGCCAAAAGGAACAGTGACTTAAAAAAAAAAAACCACACACACACACATCATTGTGAGGTGTGATCTTGTGGAAGAAAATATCTTGCTGAAATTCTTTCTAGATGATGCAGTGATACTGCAGGCAGACATCTAGGTGAATTTGAGAAAGTTGTATCTTTCAAAGAACGGCAGCCTGGAGACCAGCTCTCTCCAGATTTGAAGAGGTTCAGATTGCCCCCAAATCAGAGAAACTTTGCTGTTCACAGTAAGGCACTAGAAGATAGCTAAGTGGAGAAAAAGAGCAGATTAAAGGTTTTACAGCTGCCTTGCAAGCCTTCACACTCACTGAATTGCAGACACCTTTCTCCCCCTCCATATCTTCTCTTCAAGCTTCAGAGCCACTGCTCTCCACAAATGTACTCCTTAGTGTATCTGAGTGCCTTCTTCCTCTCTTTGTGAGGGGACATGGCTCCTTCTCTCAACACCCAAAGTCACTGGTCCACAGCCTTACCAAAGATCTGATCCTGACATCCCCATTTAGGCTCTCATCCTACAGAGATGACTCTTATGGACCAATCACTTGTCTATAGACTGCATTGAGCTGGTAACTGCCTTTTATATACCTTTATATCTACCATTGTCTTGAAATAATCAGCCCACACTTAAATTTACAGAAAATCCCAGTGTCCACTGACCTAGAGAATAAACTTGTTTTTAGGTAAATGCAACGTAGCTCGGAACTGATTTTTTTTGGCAGTAATCCAAACTAATCCAGAAAAAAAAATTAAAAAAAAGTTATCAGAAAATCCAGAGCCAGTTATGGAAGAAGATTCTCTAATTTTCAAATGTACTCAATTATTACAAACAGACATCTTAACAACAGACCTCCTGAAGTTTGTTTAAGCCTGCCAAAACTGACACGAGGACTGGAAAGGAAAAATCAAAAGCTCCTGGAAAAATGCAGAATTTCTATTAGCCTAAATTTATTTCAGCTGATGTTTTAGAAAATCCTTAAGCAGCATTTTGCAATACTTTTTGTTTAATCATTTTAAACCAGCCTTCCACTGCAGCGGAGGAAGCTGCTCCCGCTTGAGAAGTTTGCCATTTGAACAGTCAAACATTATTTTGAGCTTCTCTGACTGCATCGTATGTTTTTGTGTCTTTCTCCCTCCATGAGCTAATGACATTTTGCAGCAGGCTCCAAACCGGCAGCCAGGGCTGCGAAAGCAGAGTCCGGCCTTTCTGAACCAGTGCCGCACCCTTAGCAGGGGAATGAATCCACTGGAATAGAGATAAAAAAACACCGAGGCTGAAAAAACTCGAGGTAGACATCTGCAGGGAGGTGACCTCTCTCGAAACCAAGCCAGCAAGACAATAGGAACAGCATAACCCAGTTTTTTGGTTGGTCCTACAGAAGCAGTTCAGGAGCGCGGGGGGCAGGGGAGGGATTGCTCTGCACTGCTCCGGGGTTTGTGGAGAAACACAGAGCTGTCACCCACTCAGTACATATTTTGTGTTTTAGTGTACTGTGCGTGTTTGTCTTCTGGAGACAAAGCAACGCGCTTTATTAGTTACACTGTAGTATTACGAGCAAGGAATTAAAATATATCATTAACATCCAGGACAAGCTTTATCTTGCTAGCAAAACAAAGGGGCCATTCTCTGAACAAATTGAGGGGGAAAATCCCATAATGACAATGAAGAGTTCCTCTCCCTAAAAACGGCGCTGTACAAGATTAACAATTACGGGCTTATATCCTACAGACTGGGTTTGCGAATAGCTGCATGAAGTGATGCATTCACTATTGGGAGAGTAAGTACCATTGATGACAAGGCCTTGGGGCTTCTGCTGTTCTCAGACCAATCAATAATCCATTATGAACAAACTACATTTCCACTCTAATATGAAGAAATGAATAAAAGGGAACCAGTATCAGCAGTACTTTCATGGAACGAAAACAACAACGCAGAAATCACAAAATGCCACCATCACAAGGCTTAATCTAGCGGTGATATGTAACACTGACACAACCACCCACAATAACCCTTTATTTTAAAGCAGTTGTAGAAGACCACCACATTCTAGTCCAAAATAAAAAGCTTATTTTAAAGGCAAGATTCTTTCAAGACTAGTTACTCTGGCTGCAGGACAAAACAAAAAAGCAACATTAATCTTGCAAGGCAAGGAGGAGAAAATGAACCAACTTCATTCAAATATCTATCAGTTTGTTTCAAACTGTTTTCTAATGCAACATAAATAAGAACTTCTAATTAGAAATAACTGTCCAAATGTGACTGGTCAACCATAACAAGACTTTATTGCAGCAGCTGTGTTACCATCCAGACAAGAAGCCCTTAAATTGTTGTCCTCCCATTGTTATGGTCACATTCAATAATACAATGAAGAAGGGATCCATTTAAATAGCAAAACCATAGCAAACTTAGCATCCTCAAATTCCTACCTAGGTATCTCAACACAACACCAGAAGGTAGGAAGAGGTGAAAAGCTCCCCTGAAAAATGGCAGATAAGGAATAAAAATAAATAAATAAATAAATAAAAAAGTAAAAAGTAAAAATGAAGGAAAAATGTTACTGACTTTTGATGGGGTAACAGTAAATTAGATCCAAAGGAAACACTGAGACCAATACTATTAATGTATAAGGCAGTCTATGTCCTTTTTCTGAAATATAAAGACTAGTAGTTAAAGTTGACCTTGCAGGGTAGGGGGCTGGGGGGAATGAATACACAATGTGATTATTGATCAGCCCTAGAAAAGCCAAGAACTGAACTAGTGCAGATGTGATTTTTTCTTTTCCTAGGGTCATTAATGATATATGTTGGAAAGTCAAAAGCTTTTATTTCGACATGCTGCAATACCATTGCTAATTCTGAATACAAGCCTCATTTTAAATTAGAGCAAATTTTAACAAAATAAAAATAAAAATTAATGAATCCATTGTACTTTAATTTAACAATAATGTTCTCTTATTTGGCCACATACACCAAGTGAGTTACTTTAGCGTCTTAGCATTTTCAAGTACTAAATATGAAAAAGTTGAAGAAACGTTCACAATTCTGACAGCATCAAAATAAACACAAGGCATTTCCAAATACAAGCAAAGTCACCTCAATACCGTATATTACCTCCTTATTCAAATCGATGGCATTGATGCTGTCCATTCATGCACGTCCATGGAGATACACACATGTATGTGTAGCACAGTACCTTCCCAGCATCCAACAGTGCTTTTATATTTAATGATCTTGTTAGGGTTTCCACCGCAAACCAATTTGCAGGGAGTTGCAACATGGCCATTTTAAATCTGCAGCATGGGGGCTGATTTCCAACTGTATAGGCAGGGCATTTTCCTGCCAATATGCTCCATTATGTTCTGCTCAGTTTCTATCTTAAAACGGGGGGGTAAAAAAAATAAAATAAATATATATCTGCTTTTATTTGCAGCATCGTGACAAGAAAATATTTATTATATTTGCATTATCTGCAGAAGAATGGGGACTGGATCATCAGCTGGCATAACCTGCTGGTACACCACACACACACCTCCTTTCACCCTCTTTCATCTGTCCCATCAATGCAAGCCCCATACAAACCACATCCCCGGCTGCTGGAAGCACACACGGTGCCATGAGATCAATTTATATCAAATGAGAAGCCATACCATTAGCTAAAATTGGAATGCCTTCGTGCTGTGTAAATCAAGTCCTGAATGCAAGAAAAACATGTGTGTAATTAAAAGTAAACATGCTGAATTGTGGATTTCCTACCCCAGCAAAAGCACATGAAGAACCTTGTCCTAAGTGCCCCAATTCCTCCCTCTCACAATTACACCAAGGCACAAACTTCAGTGCTTTAGAACATGCATACAGCACTGGAATGGCTTATCCATAGCAGACCTTGAATGCAAAAAGCTGTGTTTTTAATACAAAGCAAATTTATTAGATACAGCTAGGTGTTCAGCAGGTCAATGGGAGGTAAAGATTATTTCTACGGTACATGGCTATGAAATAGGCTGTGTGGAGAATTAAGAAATTCAAGGTAATAAATCGGTTTCTCTTATACCTAATATATCCTACTGCTCAAATTACTACAGTAAAATCATTACCTTATAAATATAAGTGTTGCCAAGCGTTAACCTGTTAACAGATTTAGAATTACAGCACTGTTATTTGATTAACTATTAAAGCCTTAGTGTAATAAAAGAATAATAATTCTGAACACCAGTAAGTTGTTTGCTTACTTTTTCCCCCTGCAGAGTATTATCTCTTTTCAAAGTCTCATTTTCAAGAGAGCTTAAAAAAATAAAAATAAAAATAAAAACCAAAAACACCCACAAAAACAACACAAGAGTACAGAGAAATGGGGGGCAGGGGAAAGAGAAGAACTGTGCCCTGAAATACAAGGAGGGATAATTATATGAAGTAAGCCATAAAAGCATTCTGTTAAACATTACCTTTGGAGGTAGCACAGTTTAGCACTGAAAAGTGACGCAAAGCTCACAAAACACACAACATAGAAAACTCATTTTCAGTTGTTGGGTTACTTTATTTTATAGATACTATTTTCCTGTAAGCTCTTGCAAAACACTAAACAGAATGGACTAGCTCTATTTTAGGAAGCTTTCTTAAACATTTAAGAACTTAAGCAGGTAATCAAGATGTTCAATCACAGTTTTTCCATTCTCTGCAACATTTCTGAATGTCAAGCACGCAGGCTATGCCCACGCCAGGACACAGACACTGCCATTAGAGATCCCAAACCAGTGAAGCTGGAGTCTGGCTCATACCAGATGAGACTCGGGACCCAGTGCGTTACTGAAACTGCACACGGCTTTGGCTCAGCAAAACCACCCCCAATGCAGAACAGGACAGCACTGAAGGCAAATCTGCCTTCAGATATCCAGTGCCTTGGAAATATTTTGATTTCATTTTCTTTTCACTAACATACGCAGTACCACTGAAGATCACTTAATCCACAATTTGTGATGATGAGCTTATTTAAGACTTGGTAATAAGCCAGAAGATTGCTGGTAGTTTAAGTGAGAGCTCACAAGTTTCTAAGTTCACCAGCAGTTTTAAAGACCAGAAGATGTCTGCTGTTGTTTCTCTACTCCATAAATTCATTTTAGAGAGTTTTCTGTAGTTCTCATTGTTAAGATCTACTTCCATTATGTATGTGATAAATCCAACTGTGACATACACTGAGCCTTGCACTGGCCTGTCACTGTCAGCACAGGAAAGGAAACAGGTACAGCTAGCATAACAAAAGCGATGTTACCATAAAACATGAGTTGACTTACACAGCAGGGTAACTATTTTTCCCCTCTTTTTACTATTTCATTTTTTAAACACAATGGGAAGAAAGCAATAGCCCCGTATGCCAAATGAATACAAAGCACGAGATGACTTTTTCTGGATTTCAAAGCCCCCAGCCAGGAGAAGAGAAACTGAACCCAAAATCAAATCTTTCAGCTGTCAGTTGCCCAGGCTTATTTTGGTCTGAAGTGCTGAACTATCTCTGTGGAACATCACTGCAATGTATCACACAGAGACAAACAGATTCCATGCATTGCTTATAAATATGATTTCAAGGCCCATTTTACCAACCCTGTCAACTTTGCTCTCATTACTGCACAATGTAAGGCATGCTTCAGATTTTGGCAGGTCAGTACATTGTGGATATCATAAGATAAACCCTGACAACTCTGTTCAGGGCTACTCCGCCTTCCTTACATAAATAGGTACAGATACCTCCCCTTACCTTGCCATTTAACCAAAGACTATGAATCACTGGGCCAATCCCTCACATACAACGCATGTAATTTCCCCCAAAATCGAGACAGAAAATGATTTACCCAAGTGCACTAAGTGATTCCATGTTGCATCCTACATAAAAGAAAAGGGCCCAGACGGACATCCATCCCCTGAACCAACCCTGAGCTCATTGCTAGCCTTCTCTGGCCAGATTTTTCTGCAGCAGTATGAACAGGAAGGCAGATCAGTGCCCTAACATCAAAAAACAAAGGAACAAATACCACCCCCAACTTAGAAAGTCTCATGAAGCCTTTGTGTGCAAATGCTGAGGAACTACCAGAGAGAAGAAACAAAACAAAACAAACAAACAAAAAAAAATCTGAAATTATCACTCAAAATATAGCAAGCAAACAAGACTGCAGGGAAGAAAAAAAAAAAAAAAGGTCTACTGCACAGGCTGTTACTAGTTTGCTTACTTTTAGATACACTACAACTTCCAAGACAGATCTATCGACTGGTAAAACAAACATGAACTGCACACACCCTAAGGCACACAAAACATGAATTTGTTTGCATCTCTAGATATTATAGTTAGACTTTATCCTTTCAAACAACTGCGGCTACTTAACACACAGCCACAAACACCCTCTGTGACAGAGAAGAAGTCAACCTAATGTTATCCCTACACATGCTTCACTTCACCTTCCACCTCAGTGTATGCCCACACCATCTCCCTCGTGCGCACACACCAAACTTTGGTGGCACTGACCTCCTTAATTCCCCTCTCCCACCCAGCTCCACCCGGCCTTTGTCACCTGCAATGCCTCCAAGCCTGAGCTATCCACGTGCACCGCCTGCCTGGCCAGGCTGTCAAATCCCTTCTGGATCATCTGCATGCAGCTTCCATGCTCTTTACCTCTCCCAAGCCACCACCATCCTGCTGACATGGTTTAAAGGTCACTTTTCCCCACCTCTCTCTTTCTGTCTGCTCAGCCTTCAGCCTCTGCTTTCTCAGTTCTCCTTAGCACTTCTGCTTCTTCCAAAAGTACCTCCTCCTCCTCTTCTCTCTCTCAAACCTGTTTGGGCCCTTTGTGACTAATTCTTCCATTTGGGCTCTCCCTCTCTTACACAGCTTCAGTCCTGGCTCACTGGCTATCCATTTGCAAGGTCATTTCAGCCTCCACAGTCACAGCCTCCAGGCACACAGCCTCCTTCCTTTTGCCTTTCCCCTTCCTCTCTCCTTTCCCCTTTCACAGACTCCTCTCTGTGGGTGCTGTCTCCCTGTGAATGCCCTGCCAGCCATTTCAAACTCAGTATTTAAAAACTCACTAAACATCTCCCCTTTGTTCCTCCTCTACAATTGTTTAGGACAGTAATGTGTTACCACTCCATGCATTCATCACTGCCTTGCTGTACCTCTTCTGAACATACAGGGCCTCTGGAATCCTTCTTGTCCCTTCTGTTTTTTTCCTAGAAGACACCCATTCTCCAGGCATTTCTGCCTTCAGCTACTACAGCAGAGTCTCCAGCCACCTAGCTCATAACTTGTTCCCCTCTGGTCTATTCAAGTAACACTGGTACTAACAGCATCATACCCTCCCAAATATCAAAGGATGCCAAAACCCAGGTCAAATGTCTTGTGCCATTCATCTCAAGTTCAAGTGTCATTCATCTCCTTCAGGGACCTCCACAGCTCTACCCTATGTTCTTTTGCCTGGGCAGTGATTCGTTTTTCCTAATGTATCTTTTGTATCCTTTCCCCTTGTATGACTGTGTTTCAACACTGCACTTAGAACCAGTTTTCCCATTATTTTTTATTTGTCCTTAAAAACATTTTCCATAAATGATTCAAAATTATTTTCCAAAATGAAATCCATCACTCAGTGTTGTTTATTTCCACGAATGCGTAATACGTACAGCATATATTACATGTTTTAATTGGTGTGTATATTCCTCAAGGCAGGGACTTGAAATCTTTTATACGTACTGTTTTATACACTTTTATACAGTGCCAAGTGTTCTTACTTCAAATAATTTCTAAGAGCAAATCATCACTATAAAGTCAAGCCTCATCTTTCAAAGAGGCAAAGACTCTCTTTCATCAACAGGCACAGCTAAAAGCAGAGAAACAAAGATTCATTCCCCTGACCCCCAAAAGTAAACTAATCCCCTCTGTTGTCTACCCGGAATTTGTCTCTTATTGAGCCTCCATTGACCATCAGGTACTAAAGAAACGAGCAAAGCATAAATCAAGAGTCACTGCTCTTAGTTCTTCCCTCCATGCTTACATGGCTCTCTCTGCCAAACTTCATGGCTCTTCTCAGGCTCTCCTAAGGCACCCAGGCTGACGTGAAGCAACTGATACTTTCCTGAAGCACCCTACTAGCCATCTCTTGCAGGGAACTCAAACATCTCACTTCATTGCCTAAGACATAAGTTTCCAGCCAGTATCACCCATTTACAACAGCAACAAGCAAGAAGCATCATAACAAACAAGTGCCCTGCACCAAAGGAAACACTTTTCTCTCCACTTCTTCAAATCACAAGCAACTGGAAAAAAGGTGGGTTTTGCAGGATATTAAACTAAGACCTAAGATGCCCAGCAGCGAGTCTCACATCAGTGAGGTATTCTTCTTAAAGGTGTTTGTCTCTTTCCATAACTAGGACTACAGCTCTGATCTAAAGGCTTTCCAAAACAAGTTTACTCCAGCATGTACACGCTGATTCATATTACACATTTCACTGTTCTGCAAGTACAAATACTCCTTTACTCTTTCAGGCAATGCTTAGATGCATCGATTTTCCATCCAAGAAGTACGGTGTAACTGTGACTCTTCAACTCCGAGAGTAGAATTTGAGCCACGCTGCTAAATCCTTAAACCTGTTACACAACAAATAAGCGTGGATTACTGCACGACTGACTCATTGTGGGATGTTTGGGGATTCTGTTCCTAACACACAAATGCAGTTTGTCTTAGCCACATACGCACAGACCATCCTCCTACTTTCTGCTACATATCTTTTGATCGCTTCCACTTCTCTGCGTGTCACATTTATTACTCACCTATTCCTTCTTAATATACATGCACGCCTTAGAGAGTGCTAAATAACTGTGATGTAACAGCACAGTATTATACTCGCTCTGTATATAAATGACTGCTTGCACTACAGTTACTTGACACTTCTTACTATCAGAACAAACCATTTATAGCCATACATAATCTTTAGTACTCCATGGCTACTTTACTTTCAGTGCTGAACACAGAGCATACAAATAAAAAGGGAGCAATCTCCACTGAAATGAAGAGTTTTTTATACCAGTAGAAATACCAAGCAAAACTACAGAAAATGCCTGACTAAAAGCACATTTTTAGGTAGATGTAATCTAATTTTGGCAAGTCTACAATAGTCAGCTACATTGTTTGCTAATACTTTGTAGAGGATTTTGGATTTTAGCAGGTTTAGATAAGCACTCCCGTATTTACTTCTTTAGGTAATGGGTACTTTTTATCAAAGTCACTGCTTATAATCTGAAGAGAAGATTTCCTTGCAAGAAAAAAAACTTTTTTTTTTTTTCAAGAAACAGTTAGTCTTAAAACTTAACTAATGCTAAAAAGCAAAACAGAACACATTCTTGATGGAAAAATATGTGTACCATTATTGCTACTATGTACAGAGTCACAAGTATAGTACCTTATCTAATATAATTTATTTTCTAAACATAAAGAAGCTTCTTAACATGTATCAGGCTTTTAATCAAGTAGGGCAATTCGTTCTGACATCACACTCTTAAAATACAGCTTTACTACTAAATGCTATATTTCATTCCTCATTCTATTACACTTCTCTACTGATAGGCTTTTGAGTACCTCCTGAACTTCCCACATGTGATTAATTCAATTAACAAATGAAGACAAGGTGTCACTTAAAAACACTATCCAGAAAACAAGGTATATTTAAAACCTGCACATAAAGTATAATAAAGATTGTGATTATAGTACTGCCGACTCAAAGCACTAAACCTCATGAGTCAAGCACTCAAATCATGAGATATCCAAAGACTTAGGAGAGGTTTTTAAATATAATATAGCTGTGGATTCTTTTATTTTCTTTTTGAGCTGTTACAGTACACTCAGTCAAGTCTCAAGCTTCTTCCAACAACCGTGAAGCATAAGAATTTACTACTGTGTTTTGGATGCTTACATCTTTTGTTTTGCAGTCACCAGTCTGCAGAAAAAACACCTTTGGGAAACAATCTCCATCCCTTCTATTGACAAAATCGTAAGTAGAAACATGACAACTGAAGTAGACAGACATGGTATCCCCTTCTCCATCCATTTCACCCTTAAAACTCTCCTGAGAAGGCTACAGCAGCTCTCCTATAAGCATCTAATGCTGGGTGACAGAATAATCCCTCCATGTATTCATTCAGTAGAGGTCAGATGTACAAAGCATACATAGCTCCCACTTACTTCATAAGATTTGTGTCAAAAAAAAAGCCTAAGAATACAAACTATTTTATCTCTGGGGAAAAAGAAAGAAAAGAAAAAAAAAAGTACTTGATTTAGGTATTGAATGTAAGTTCAATATAAGTTCATAAATATTTTCTTCCTTAATGCTTTTGACTACACTTAACAAAATTAAGAACAGTAAAGATAAAATACGGTGTTAAAAATATCTTAATTTGAAGAGTTTGTATAACCAGGAAAAATTAAGGATTCTCAATGACAGACATCCAGTGTCACATTCTCCCTGGCCCCAGCCACTCCTCCTACAAGGCACGAGTCCTTTGTCATATCTGCCAGGTGCCTTGCAGTGTGAATGCAGCACAGACATCGCAAAACCTTGAAAGATAATAAATATAACTTGATCTCTTCTCAGAATCTCTCTCATAAACTATAACCTGGAATATAAATAGAATAGATGGTGATAATACCATCAGAAGATAGGACAGCACTAAGGGTAACACTAAGATAAGCCCCACAGTGTCTCACTGGGTTTGTCATTTGCAAAACTGGTTTCTCATAGGTACAGCTAGTGCCTCGTAGGTATTCTTGTAGGTATCTGCTAGTGCCACAGCCAGTGAGAGTGAAAGGATTGGGTTGTTTTGATCCAAATTACTATGTATCTTTTGAAAGACACGTCAGCAGGCCAACTCACTGAGATGCACCAATGATGTTAAAAAAGAAAGGCCTGGACTAGCATCTATTTGATCGTTTTATTCGCTAGCAATATTACCTTGGACTAGTATCTATTTCACCATCTTATTCACTAGCAATTTCAAACTTGTGCAGATGAGGCTGCTAACTATAGATGTGAGGTACAAATGAGTGCTGATCTCATGCTGTTACCTTTGTGCCTCCGAGATGACTGTGTGGCCTGAGGACCAGCCTATGGAGCAGTGTCTGGCCAGCCCAAAAACTGCTCCAGCCCTTCAGCAGCTGCTTGCAACAGCCAGGTACTTCAGGTCTACAGTCAACAAGTGGCAGTCCCCTAGCTACACCCATTATCTCACTCAAATGTGCCTACAAAAGGCTTCTCATAGGGACACATTCAAGGGGTAGCCCTGGGGCAGCACTGGTACCTCTTGCACGGGGGAAGTCTTCTCTGGGATCCTCTTCCTGACAGTTTTATATAGCTCTTTTATTCCACAAGGACCTCTCACCTCAGGGCTAGCAAGAAAGATCGCCAGCTCACAGGAGGTTTAGGCACACTGAAAGCTGTTTTTGTTACAAGCTATGAGTCAAACTCCGATCTGAGTCACATGGGTGTCAATCCGGATTTACTGCACTGACTTCAGCGCAGTCACTGCACGCTTAGGCCCACACAAGAAAGGAGATGTCAGCCCTTCGCTTTTAAGTACCAGGCTGCCATTTTATCTTCCTCACACTTCTGGAATTGCTTCCTTTCGCATCAGCTGAGGGCAAAACTTCTTTTTAAACCCAGACCAAGTCTACTATATGAAAATATAATATAATACAATGAAAATCAGCTGGAAAGCAAGACACCTAAGATTTTAAGAAAGCTCTCAATTTGCTTAGCATCACCACCACCTGACTGGTTCAAACGATGAACAGAAGGAAATGAACAACTTCATGCAAGAGAATCCTATTGAGGGCTCCACTTCTTCAAAAAGACAGACACAACCTTTAGCTTAGGAAGTCACTAAACTGAAAACTGGTCAAATTTGTTAGAGTACCCCAGGAGGGCTTGTCACCAAAGGCTCATCCCATTATCTCATGCTTTTTCCCAAGCATTGGACGCTCAGCACTGTCTAAGGGAGGATGCTGCAGAATGTGAACCTTCATCCTGAGCCAGTTCAGACCTTCTGATGTTCTCATGGCTATTAATACCAAATCTTAACCCATCTGCTGCTGCACAAGATTAGGCTGTAGGACTCCCTGCGCTCAGATCTTACAGCCCAGCCACCTCCAGTTTAAGGGTGGAGAAGTTGCTTTTATGTGACCGCAGAATTTCAGGCCAAGCCTTATCTTTAACAGCGAGTTGCAAAACAGCAAGAGCTGCAACCACCCAGCACACGCCGAGCATCTCTGGCGGCATGGTGGGAGTACACCTACCCAAGGTGAAGCTGGCTCCATTTCCCTCTTTTTTATGAACATATGGGAGAGGTCAACAGTCTCCAGGAAAGCTGACACCACCACTTCCAACCTGGGAAGACAAACAGCACCGGTTCCCCGGAACATAAAAAACTGCTCTGAAAAGCAAGCACACCTCCTCCCACTCTGAATGCTACCTGGTGTGTGTCTGTGTCACAGCTTCCCATCGCACAGCAGCACCGACCGCTTCATTGCTGCAAGCCAGATACCACTGCAGCTACATAACAGAGACAAACTAGTTGCATCTCAATCAGGTGGATTCAGTGACAAACCCAAGTCAACTGTCTTCTAGCTGAAGGGGAGGAGGAAAAATCAAGGAAAAAGACATACATAATTAATCACATGAATTTTGCTTGCTTAAGCAACATAATTTGGAAAGATGTAAATTTTAAAAGGCTTCAATACCCAACACCATCCAATTTCTTGAGTGAATGGTGTACTGCTAGGAAGAAACAGAGGACACTATTAGTGTATTTACCACCACACAGCGACCTCCAGAGCTTTCACTGCAAGACCAGAAGTTTCTCTGTTTGATACAGTGAAACTCATCTGTAGAGATTTTGTGGCTTACAAGCATTTGATTTCACTTTCCAGCAACAATACAGCCATCATATTAGAAATACCATCATATGAAATTTTAATTATTTTTTAAGAGTCACTTGGTAGCTGTTAATGAAGGCAAACTGGTAGGGAAATCCTGCCAAAAGAAAGTAATGACCAGATGTGTATCAGTGCCATGAGGTCTAATTTAACTGAATAACAACTTTAAATCATTAAAAAAGAGTCAGACACATCTATTGTCTACACGCATCTAAGCGGTCATTTTTAAGCATTTCTCCTAACCAAGAATATACACAAACACAGATATACCCTTGAAAAAATAGTTTAGGAACCATGAAATATATGGAAATAACTGAGTAAGAAAAACAGGAATACTTTTATAGTCTTCCCCATTTAAATCTCGAATTGTACTCAGTAACTTCTATTAACCTTTTTCACAGCTTTTTCAGAGTTTATAATGTTTCCTGCAACCTAAAATACAACAAACTGTAGAGATGTCATAAAGTTACAGACGTGCACTTTAATTACCATAAGTTAATAATGTTTGTCATCTCTATTAGCATTGTAAATGAAAGCAACACATGCAAATTCTGGGATTTGCTTGCAATAGTTTATACACTTTACTGCCACACCTATGTGTTAGCAGCTCATTACGGCAGTGAGTTATGCCAATACTGAGCTGTTGCTAGGCTATGTGATACTGCATTACAACTCCTTGGATTGCAAAAACATCAATTTATATTCCAGCTTAGTTTTAACTGCACAGCGGGTGACTTCATGAAGACTCGCTTTTCTTATTGATATTATTAGATTAATGGCTTTCACAAACCTAAAGTGAACTATGTTTCCGTATGCATTAAATAATTGGAAAGTGCAACTGAAAGAGCAGCTTGTATCACCTTACATTTCCTTATAAGGTCTCTGCAACCCAAAAATATTTAAACTACTACCATAGCCCTTTGTGACATAAACATATTGAATGCCAAGGCATAAAACCACAACATATCTTCGGCATAGCACAGAAATACAGAAATTAAAAGCTACTTCATTTGTAAATGCTTCCTTATTAGAGGAATGTTTATTGCTTCACTGGTTCATATTCCCATGTCTCCAGCCTATTGTTCAAATAAGCGAAACAACATCTACGCGTTTTATAATTAAGTTATCTCCACGTTATTGTTATTGTTCTTCACTGGTGAAAGCCCTAAAGGAAGAAATGCAGCTGTTCAGGCATTGAAGGCACTCCTCTTAAAGTACCTCACAAAACAACGGAGAACAAAGACTGAAGCCAAAAGTTGGTCTCATTCATTCAGCACAATAAAATCTTTCCAGGGAGATTCTCCACGATGATGAAATACAAACATGCACAAAACCAGAGCTCTTCACCCAACAATTCTAGCGCCCACAGGCAGATTTCCTCAGAGCATTATAATTATTTTTACCAAATCACTTATCTGAAGAAACATAACCAACAACTGATAAACTATATACAAGGTTTTAATTATTCTGTTAGTGCCTTCGCATCAAGTTTGTTCTAACATTTTTTCATCTGGCCAAGAAAAGCAAACATGTGTCAAGGTCAGGAAGAAATAGTTGGTTCTTGCTTCAATCTTAATTCCAGTTCTGGGCAAAAACGAGAAGAGAGGAAAAAAAAAAAAAAAAAAACACAACAGCCGTTTAAACAGGAAACTGGCTTGATAGTATTGAATTCAGCTTTTCCATGAATGGAGAAACAATGTGCAGCAAATCTGCTTGCTGCTGATGCTCATTTCATCACTGAAGGAAAAACAAAAACAAAACAAAAAAAAACACCACAAACAACACACAAGATCAATCCACACCTCAGATTTGGTCTCTAGAGTAGATCTGCAAGGAATTGCTGGTTTAATAACATTGTTCTTGAAATGAAGCGTATGAGATACAGATTGCAGAGTAAAGAAGTTGCCTTCCTAAAAATACAGTGTTTATTTCTAATACGAACTGACTCTCATATACAAAGCATTTCTAAGACAGACAGTAATCAAGGGCAAGTGCTGCCAGTTCACCATTCATCTAAACTAGTGGAGCCAGAAAAATTGCAAGCACTCTGTGGCTTTACTTTGGCTGATCTAGAACTTAACTGCTATGCTGGTGTGTTTTTTTGTTTATTTGTTTTAAATACATTTCATTTGAATACAGAGCCATTTTTTGGCATACATTGTTTGTATCTGTCACTAAGATTAACAGAGCATGCACCATCATGAGGATAGTTTGTCAAAATTTGAGCCTCTATGGCAATGATTCACAAAAAAAAAAAAAAAAAGAAAAAAAATTGTTAAAAACTTTTTGTAAAAATAGCATCATCACAACAACATAAGAACAGCCACACGAGATGATGTCCCCAACTGTAGAGATGCAAAGTAATACAGAAGCAGGCTACAGCATCCTTGTTTGAAAAGTTGTCTTTCTAACTTCATGCTCTTAGTAGTTCTCTTATGCCATAAGGCATATGTCGTAACCTCTTCATTACTTAGTCTGAGACGTAATGTTTTACTCTGATAACATCTCGGTACAGTGAGTTCCCTAGATCAAATGTCTTTGAGAGGTCAGCTCATTCTTGCATCCAGCCACATGAAGACATTTCTTTCTTCTACATCTTTTGTGACCCAGATTGATATTTTTACTTAAGTATCACTCTAATTCCACAAATTATTATTATGCAGGTTCGCCATAAAATATTGGTAAAATAAAGTCTCACCTCAGCCTGGCCCTTTTTATTAAGGAAAACTTGCTTTTCTTTCTCCATTTGACATGAGAGATATCATCAGTTTTATAATACAGTATATTTCATGTATTTACTTGTATTCAGGTGTACAACAATTAGACAAAAATGAGAACTGTAAATTAAAAATTTCAAAGTAGCCAAGGAGAGTTAGGCAGCTAATTTTGGAGGTTCCCTTGGAAATACCAGCTGTGTTTTTATGTATCTTCTCAAATGCCCTTTTATTTTATTTTATTTTATTTTTATTAGGAGTAATCAGCCAGTTTAGCGTAAAGTACTTGAGAATGCACACCTAGAAAGGGAAAAAAAAATCTCTCTTGTACAGAGAAGGAATGAAAAAAGGAGAGGGAAGGGGTGTTACAGAGTGACTTTTTGAAGGAAGTAACATTTTGTCCATCTTTTAGTGTAGAAGGTTTTAGCACACTTTTAACTGCTGCTTGAAAGTGCCCCATTTTGTCTGAAGAGCAAGCCAAAAAACACCTGAAACCATTAAACTTCCAGATATTACCTAGAATGTCTATTTTAAAGGACATGCAGTGTTCAAAATTTAATAGCAACAAAGCATTTTACATTGTCTGAGGAAATCTAGGATGATCTGAACCTCATGGTTTGTCCACACGCTAACACAGTATTACAGGATCTATTTTAAAACTGCTATTTCATGAATATACTTTTCTAAAAGATGTAGTCATACCATTTCCACATGTTCTGTTGTATACTGCCTGAATACAAATATCTGATGCACATAAATTACAGTGTCCTGAAGTGCCCTGCATTAGCGAAAGCCTCATCCATCTCCTCATTCCATATAAAACCATTTACTGCTCTGAATGGTCAAGTCAGCATTTCATAATTACAACTCTAAATTAAGGCTTTTGTGTTGTTATTCTCCAGGAAAACTTGCACCTACATTTTACAATTAGAGAAAAAATATCAGAACACGTCTTCGCAAAGGTTTATGAATGAATCCATTGTGACAATGACGAAACATGCAGAAAGCCAGAATCTCTTCTATTTCCACATTGCTTTTTTTCCCTTCTACAGAAACAAAAGTTGACCTTAAAATGATTTTCCTTTCTGAAACGGAATGCAGAGAGTGGGCTGTGCTGTAAATGCAGGCTTTTCAGACATTTTTTAAAAGCTATTAGACAACTGAACAAAAAAGAAACTTAAGTCATTAACTGAAACTTTACACAAGCCCCAATTCTGCAAACACTTACGCAACTGAGTAGCTTCACACACATAAATAATCTGATTAAGTCCAGTGGGGCTGCTCATATTTTCAAAGCTACTCATACATATTAAGTGTTAGTAGAATCATGTCACAGTAAATTTAACAAAAACTGAAATCAGAGATTTCAGTGTGATACTTCAAGATTTCTTTCAGAAGGCAGTACTAAAACACTTTATCAAATTCTATTCATCTGCTCTAAGTAAAAAAATAAAAACCCACAACAGTATTTAAAGTTATTTAACATTAAAGCTGAAGTTTTCAAAATGATGTGCAAATATTTTCTGAACAGTTAATTGGCTCTGGAGATATTAACTAGGTTACTAATTTAGGCAAACACTTTTCAAGTCTCAGGTATCTCTATAAACCGTGTTTAAGTGCTTAACAAGGAGAGCCTGCTTTTCAAAGTGCTTATTACTGCAATTCCCGTTGACTGCAATGGGATTTCTAAGTACTCAGCTCTTTTGAGTAAGGGAATACCTTAATACCAGGACACAGGACTGCCAATTTAGACATCCTTAATTAGGTCATCCAGATTTTACAGTTTTTGTCTGAATAAGTAATTTGAGCATTGTTCTAGCAATGGTAAACCAACACACATGAAAAACAAGGAATTGTCACAGTGAAATAAAAAGCACACTCCCTTTCAAAGAATTGTACAAAAGGATGCCAACAGAAGACCAGAGCTTTGGTCTTCTTCTTAAAAAATCTTAACCTAGAAATTCTGTGATTCACGCTCAAAATATATTCAACCAACACGACAAGATGCCTGTGCTTTCCCAACAAGCATTAGAGGATGACCTCACCTGAAAAGTCCTTTAATCCTTCCAGCATTACTTTGTCTAAGCACATAGCAAAAACCTCTCCATCATACTTCTCCCTGTATCTGTGGATGGCATTCTCTACGAGTTGGAAGCAATAAGCTGCAGTTCATTTTTCAAATGTAAAATCAATACTATTAAGTGGGAATGTTTTGTGTTATTTTTTCCCTTTGTATGAATGCTTGTAACCATTATTGAAACATTTCTCTTCTGCTATCTTGCATAATGTCAGTGTTCACTCTTTCAAGTTTTCCCTTTGTTTTTGCTGCATCTCCACTTTTAGAACCTGCTTCCAGACTCATTTGGGAGGCATTTAGTCACAGCAGTGTTGTAAAATCATTTCTTTGGGATGCTCACTAAGTGCTGTGTTAAACAAACACACAACACACCAAATATATAAAAATCAACACTTTTCAATACTTTTATTGATTTCTCTTTCCCTCAATTTTAGGGTATCAGTGAGTTCTCTCCCAAATGAAACTGACGCTGGAAAGCTGTCAGGAAACTATTTGTAATCTTGGAAGTTACAAAGTGCTGAGAATGCTTATAGTTTAATTTACAAATATTACCTGCTACCAATACTTTGGTCCTTTCAACCACTTGTTTCCCCATGTAACACACACACGACTGAAAGACCAATAGAGGTTTGATAATCACCAAACACAAATTGTCCATCTATAGTATTGATCGGCAGCGTTTTGCATTTGCAATAGTTTGAGTGAGTAACAATCCCTTGGCAGCATCACCACCATGCTGACAGAACGAGAAACCGGCTGGCATTCGTGCAACATCATGTCACTAGACACCGTGTCCATCAAAAACTGACAGTTTGGCAGATCAGGCACTCTCTGCCATAATGTCATAATGACTTCAATTCATTTCTCCACAGCACCCAAAGGCTGCAATTTCATCAACTATACAAGTATCTCTTCTTCAAGAAGACTCTGTGTCTTTTACATTCCTGACAGCTATACGTATTTCCTTAAAGCTTCCTAGGAGGCAGAATGAGAACACCAAGAAACACAAAGCTGTTACCACTTCCCTTGTAATCCATACAAATAACCACCTGCTGATGGAGGAAAGCAAGGGCAGCTGTGGGCATTTAGGCCTGAACTGAAGAACAAGCATGTGTCACTCCATGAAGCCAACAAGACACAGTCAGCAAACAAGAGATACTCAGGTGTTTCCTCACAGTTATTCAGATGTTGCAATGGGGGCAACTATCATGTCATTCTACAGTTGAAATGAAATTGCTGTCTGAGTTTTGGCAGAAAAAATGTTGAGGTCTGATTTCACTGCACCATTACTTTTTAGCTCCTCTTCCTTTGCCACCTCCCAACTCACTAAGATTCTCTCTGC
Organism: Anas acuta; assembly: GCF_963932015.1. Taxonomy (NCBI): domain Eukaryota; kingdom Metazoa; phylum Chordata; class Aves; order Anseriformes; family Anatidae; genus Anas; species Anas acuta. The sequence goes on along the minus strand of NC_088980.1, from coordinate 97,044,162 downwards.
TTGCCAAGAAAATTATTTCAAATGTTTTACATGGTCTTGAATAATGTAATTTGAATCTTTTTTCTGTAAAACTAAATGAGTGGAACAAGAAAAAAAAAAAAACACACAACCAAAAACCCCAACTTTTTTTCTGATAGAGAACAGAGACTCAGAATTGAGAAATCAAACATGTTTCTGTACATAACTTCTGTTTTCAACAGGAAACACTTTCTTCTTGTAAAGCATGGCAGCTAAACCTACACTTCTGGTAAAGTGTAGGTAGAAAATAGAAAAACCCAGCCACCTGACAGTGAAGACAGGGGACGAGGAGGAAGTGTTTCCATCAGAAGGCTTCAAAGCTCTCAACTCAAACAAAACTGCCTGAACACATCCAGCAGAGGTGAGCCACCACTTCAACACCATACCCCTGCCTTTTCCTCCTTCCTAGGAGGTATGGCATGAAGGTCCCCATATCACCACTCCCTAATCTGCCCCCCGCTGTGAGATGCTGTGACAAAGACACAACACAGTGAGGAATAGTGGTTCTCTTACATGGGATTTGGTTGCCCAAGGAGCTTGACCCACTGGCTTGCACGGATGGGTAAGAAATCCTCATAGTATGAGGCATGCAAGCCATAGACACAATTTAAGAACAGCCTGCACCAAAATAAACTAATTTTGAGTCACTTCAAATGCCTTCTAGGTTCCACCACTGCGCAGAGTAAAATAATCCCGTACACAGAGTAAAAAAAAAAAAAAAGCAAAAAAAAAAAAAAAACCACACTCCTATATTCAATTTATATTAAAAAACACCCACCAATTTCTCAGCCAACTAATAGCTTTTAGAAATGAAGTAACAAGAAACAATCTTAAAGGAAAGTTTATATAAACTACCTAGCATACACCAATCCAAGCAATTGTTATATAAATACAGAGTAATTACATTTTAATCCTGTCTTAAAAGACAGATCTTGCTAATCTGAAGAGGTAGGCAAACTCCTTTTGTTATGCTGTAATACGGCTCCAAATTATTGAATCGGTAAGATAATGAACTGTATGAGCTGGCTCGTACACACAGATGCCCTGCTACTCTACGGGATGCCTCATCAGCCAATACCACCGGAGTCCCAGTGTCAGTAACCAGAGGAAGAGTAAGAAGCACAGCACTGTACCCTGGTAATTGCATCAACTTGGCCTTACCACACTTGAGCATACTTGCTAATTGCTACACCCCAGCCAAATCCTTTCCTCCTCCCCCTTGCGAAATTACATAGGACACCTTGTGTGTTAACAAAATCTCTCAGCAGATACAGTCTTCACAGGCATGAGTGTCAAAACCACAAAAGAAACAATGTGGATAGATTAGGAAAAACAAACAAACAAAAATCTCTTAATATAGATTCAGCTATTTCATACAAATCTCTTTCCTCAAAGTATGACTAGAACAGGCTGAAGAACCAACCCAGCCCAGGACCTCTGGGAAGGTCATCTGTCCACCAACAGCCATGGTAAGGCATCATTTCTGTGCCCAAGCGCATACACCGTAGTGGTTAGAAAAAATACAAACAGACAAACAAAAACCACACACTTCTACTTTTGACTGGGCAAGAGGGTGTATTTTTTATTATTCTCTGAAGATGACTTTGGTGTTTGAATTTTACTTTCAATCCCAGAACATTTTCTCCTTTGACATAATGAGGAATATTTCCTGTTCACGTGTCTCTAAAGTGATCTAGTGAGTATATCAGCCTTACCTATGAGCTTACCATTTGCACATTCCTACTCAGACCACTGAGCTAAGTAAAGCCCCCCATATCAATGAAAAAGTAGCAAGGTTTGGGTAAAACGAGTGTACCTGACACTACACTGAGCACTTCTTTGCAGACGTTAAACCACCATTTCGGATTAACCAAAACCTTTTGTATTAGCAAATACATTTTCCTTCACCTGGAACCATCTAAAACAAACATGTCATTAAAACAAATAGACTCCCCAGAGGTAAAGCCAACATTGATACATCATTTCCTAACATTTATGCTGTTTTCAGGAAGAAGAGTAGTTGCTCTTCTTAAAAAAGTAATTCTCCCTGATTTCTTTGTCTTGGAGTCTTCCAACTGCACACCAGAGAAGAGTCTTATCTGCAGTGACACCTGCAGTGACTGCCTCTAAGAGCATATGCAAGCCGACTCTGTCAAAACACGCTTCCTAAAATGATACCAGAGGGGAATTTTTGGCCAAAAGACATCCGTATAGGGGTTGCAGCACAAGAGCTCAGGGAGGAGAATGGGGTGAATTGACAGCAATGTGTTTCCCTGCTCAACGCCTTGTGCTGCCACGATGGGACACAAGGAGGAAGGGGAAAAATCTTACCTAGGTGGTTAGCAGGGAAGTCATTTAAATCATTGCTTGTCTCATTTACTCATGTCAACATTTTAGCTTTCCTGAATCTTTTTTCCCCCACTTTCTCCTCATTGCTTTTAGAAAAACAGACAACAAAACCCACTCCTGACGGTGACTCTGTTTCCCAACTCCACAGCTGTTGCAGGAGCACATTCCCAGCCTGCAGGTCCCCAGCCCAGACCTGAGCCCCGACCAGCATCATGGACATAACCACGCCTTTAACTTGCATAAACCGCTCCGGCAGCTGCCGTTTTGAAGCTGACAGTGTTTCTGAGGATAATTGCAATGCTATCATTTGGGCTGCCTGAGACTCTTCTGACCAAGCATAAATTACAGCTGACTTGGGGAAGAGCACCAAGCGCCTGAGTGCCCTGGAAAAACACAGCCAGCGGGGAGCTGCAAAAGTTCAGACACTTCATAGATCTGGAAAGTACATCTGAGCTTCAATGGCTAAGCGTAGCACCCAGGGCACTGTGGACTTGTGGCATTTCCAGGAGGATTCTGAATCTGTAAACTAATGGCTGGGTTATGTTGATATGCAAATATAGCATCTCCGTGCAGTTAACAGCCAAATTGTTTCCCCTGAAATGTAAGGTACAATACCTGCGTTTTTATCCTTGTTATAAACATTTCAAAGAAAGGCAGAGTTTCTCCTCATAATTAAATGGAGGAATTATTTCAGCTCTAAAATTGGGCAACAGTGAGTCATTAATTGCCTCTGAAACTAACCCCCCAATTGTACAGACTGACCCACAAGAGCAACTCTTTGCCACCGGTTCAATATGTTTCCAAGTGGCCACTAGCATCTGCCTAGATGGATCAGCTTGGCAGATCAAGGACGGGTGTTAAATTACAAGCTTTGTACTCTTGGCAAGTATGTTGATTAAAAAAAAAAAAAAAAAGTAAATCCATTTTAATATTGGCAGCACAGCAACCCCACAGAAAAACTTCAAAACATATTTAAATTTTGAGCTTACTCTAATATTAGTTTAAAATATCAAATCAATAATATCCTTTAATGTTTAACCAAACAGCTACATTTGTCCCTGGTTAAACTCTGCCAACACTGGAAATGAACCAGAGATTAATTTGGTTCAATGAATTTGGCTTTTAACCTAGACAATAAAATTTACTTGTATAAAAGCTCAAATCCCAACTGGCAATGTAAGGATGCCTTAGGGTACATTCTGGTTATTGCCAGCACCACACATCCACCTTTATAGCTTCAAAATAAATCTTGTGACCTTTTTTTCCATGTGTGTAAGCACAGTATATGCCTATATTCCAAACAATGAACATGCAAGGGTTAATAATACGGTCCTTGCTAATGTATAACCTCAGAAGTATAGAGGATTAGTAACAACCTACTTCCGCAAAACCAGAAGGGAGGGGAGGGAGAGGGGATCTTTTGCTCTTTATGAAGATAAGAAAAGCAGAAATACTGAAAAACTGCTGGATTCTTAAGTCACTATTAATTAAGTTGCATTCTTGCCTTTGCCATTAAATGTATCACCCACTGTTATTCTGTCAAGAAAGTGTATTTTCTTAAACAATACTTAGCCAGGCATCTTTTGGCATATTTGAGGAAGTAAAGAAAACAGAACCTCTGTATCAGCCTAAAGATGTCATAACAATAACATTGCCTTCATTTTCCCCTTACTTACCAAGCCATGTGCCACTTTTCCCCTAACAATGGACTTGTAGTTTAAACAAAGACATTCACAGGACTCACATGTGCATGTCCCATACATGCAGAGCACCAACTTAGCCAGACTTGCACCCCCGAAATCTCCACTTCAGTGGCTAGCGATGGCAATTCTCCACAGTGAATCGAGTCCACCAGGATGAACAGGAGGCAGGGGGATAAAAACGCATCACAATGTGCTGTCACAAAGATGAAGTGTTCTACATGATGCTGCGCTACCAAGGAGGCATTTTTACCTACGGGGCTATAGGTACTACGTTTGCCTGGTTTAAAATAGGTTGCCAGCATCAATAACAGAAGTGAAAACAACAATTTCACATTTTTCAAATCATTACCTGGTACCACCAGCACCTGGTTTTGTCTCCAAAAGAAATGCCGTGCTTAGAATGAGTAATAACACCAGTCAGTGGGGCCAGACTGGGAAACCATTGCTAACACTGGTAAACTCTTATTCATGAGAAAGTGTCTCTGAGGTCAGTGAGACTCCTCAGATGAGTAATAAGCGCTCAGTGATGTCAGGAAAGATTATTCAGTGAGGGCTTTGAAGATTTTATTTTGTAGCAGTGCATGTGTGTGTCTGTGTGCACACACACAGGAGCGTATGAGACTACACAAAAGCGATGAATTCATCACCAGCCTACACGGCAGGTTGGGTTACAGAGAAAAGCAGTCAGAAAATGAGACAAACGACCCTGTTCTGTGACCCAGAGGGAGTCGGTGTAGGCTGTACCTACCTGTGCTAGGACTAAACATGACTCAGGCAGATCAAGGGTTTAAGTAAAGCACAGAGGCACGGGAGATGCTCCATTAGCATTTCTCTGTTAGCTGATTTTCCTTCCATCCTGCTACACTTTCTATGTCACAGCGCATATTTAGCACACTGAATATCAACCTTTGGTTTCACGTATGCTGACATAAATTTAAATTAATGTGGCTGACGCTAGGGGAGGAAATCCCAGTGAAATTCAAAATGTTAGTCTCCAGGGGCCAAAATGATACAAGTTCCTAAAGCAAAGGGATTTGTATCATTTTCTAACCAGCATACCCAAGAAACTATAAAGCCATTTACATGTCCATGAGATACGGTACCACTTTACTCCCAGCTGCACTGCACTGCTCAGAAAACACATAAATGTGAGCTTTGTATCTGTGCATATTCACTGTGCCATACAGCCCTTACTAATAAGCTGTATGACCAAAACCAAAGTGTTGACACTGCAGTTTGAGAAAGCAGAGCATCTTTGCACTGAGGGGAAAACTGCATAAACGATACCTTACCCCACGGGCAAGCACTGCACACATATGAATATATCCATGCTAGGTGTCATGCTAAACTTTCTCCTTCCTGGTTGCTCTCATTTTATGGGACTTTTTTCTGTCATTTTGTCACTACTACCCCACTGATACAAAGCAGGCTAGCGTACAGACGAACCGCCTTTGTTTTTCCTGGTCCCTAACCTCTGGGACAACCCAGGCATGCTGGCATTACCTCCATTTCTGGGCACCCGCAGAGTTTTCCTGGATGCTTTGGGAAGGACTGGATGTGGCCCATGGTCCCTGCACAGACACCAGCCAGGTTTTTGGAGGAGAGGAAAAATGCAGACAGCGTTTCCAGAGCATGAACACACAGGCAGCAGCGATCACTACCAGAAAGACTGTTGGCAAATTATTGCCACATATTGTGGATACGCATTCAAATGCCAGCTGGGGATCAAATGCTGAAGTTGGCTTCCCCTTTCTCTAGTAAAACGCACAGTAAATTTAATTCTAATAACTTATTATTGTGAAGAGGGCTATGATAATTAACTGACATTTATTAGCATTTAACTTGACAGCAGATATGCTTTGAAGAATTTTAATGACCCGTTAATGGATCCATACAACCACATGTACACAAATAAGATACAATCGAGTCCAGGGACTGATTCTTACTGTGTGTTTGTACACATCCCGGGAACAACAGAAACAGATAATCACTGCTACTGGGTGCCACCACATGACAATAGTTATAATTATAATGCCCTGATAAATCATCATCTTTTGTAAGCCTAAACCACCGAGTTTGTGTCAGATAAAAACAAATGCCTGGCGTGTTTCCACACACCTTTACCTGATCATCATGCTGTGGTTTGATTTATAGGATGACTGTTAGCAAGAAGAGCTATCAAAACTAGAGAAGCTTGGAAGAAGAAACCGCTGTGTGTCTTCATTTTAACCCCTTTAAAATGCTCAAAACATTAGGTTATTACTCCTTTCTAACAGATCAGAAACATTATATCCAGCACATTCTTTGTAAAAGTAATCAGAGTTAAAGTCATAGCAGTAAAGGACATGTCTAGAAAATGTGCACTTTCATCAGATTCATGAGTATTCACAAAAAAGACGAGGTATGAACAACAGACTTCAATACATATATATCTTTTTAATGGCTGATTTTGCTGGCACGCATCTTTCACAAACCTAGCTAGTTCCAACAAATTCTCTTCGTTCTCAGGAATTTCTTGGTTTCTTCTCTTTAGGAAGTTTGCTGCCAGCGCCAAATATCGATTAGGCTTGGGTGCCTGTCAGCAGCCTGCCTGCCACCCTCCCAGCCAACACCCCACGTTCCCAGCATAGCCCCATTCTTCTCATGGTCCCCTTGCAACACTCGGATTGCTCCTGTCCTCATCCTGAACACAAACCTGCTCCGCTTCATATTCCTCCCCCAAAAACCTCACATGCTCAGCGTGCCACATCCACCCACTCATCCCAAGTCCCTGCCATGTTCTGGTTCTAAATGTCGGCACCAGATCAAGTTCAGAAGTGCACAGCAGCCAGGAGACGGGGATCACAGAGGAAAGCGGATCTGGGCGACAGAGAGGCAGGAGGTGAGCAGTGCAATGGGAACCAAGTCCTAAGTCCCTTAAAGTAGCTGTGCAAAAGAAAACTCCAGCTACTTCTCGCATAGGCAGGCACACATGCTTGGCCAACCACCTCCTCTTCTGCTTAAGATCTCCTCTCTTTACCCCCCTACAATTATTTGCACTGTAATTCTTCCCAGGACCCCTGGTGACAGAGCAGGACCACCCAGTGCTAGGCAGTGCACAAACACCAGACATCTACACAGCTCTTCACATGCCCTGCCTCCTTCCCATGCTGCTGTGGGATGGTGGAGGCAACCAGGCAGGCCAGTGCCAAGGGAAATAAAGATTTCAGTCAGACCATTTTAAGTCATCCCAGGCAGTGACATCCAGTGATTCTGGACTGGAGGAGCTCCAGTCGACACCTTATCCTCTCTGCTTACAAAGGAAAAACATCACCAAGGGGCAGTAATACTTTTACTACTGTAACACAAATAAATCCAGATTCCTGATATGGAGATTTCTGAGGAAACAAATAATACCGAAACTCATCTACAGAAACCAAGTGTCCCAAGGCATGGAAGAGAGTGGTTCTCTACCATTCCGGTCTTCCTGGACATCCATGGATCCTCCTGAAACACCCTTCCCTCTGCCTTTTCTCCCCTCCCCACCCCTCTTATTTCTGTGCATTCTTGTTGTATACCCCTTTTCCTTCAAGGTTGTGTTCAGCTCCTCACAGCCTGGTTTTCTGTTTTCCTTAGGCTCTTAGAGCAGATGCTGCCCATACCACCTCCAGTTTCTCTACAGAGACCAACACTGATGCCAGTTGTGAAATGGCTGAGAGATCTTTACAAGTCAGCCAGCTAATCCTCACACAGCTCTGCTGTCCCAAACGCAAGGTATAACCTTGTGGGTAGAATCCCACAAGAAGTAACTTCATGCATCGATTACTCAGCAAAGTTCTCTGAGCGGCTGTAAGACTCCATGAGAAAACTAAGTTTTACCAGTTAAAACCCATCAGACTCCTATGTCACACAAAGAAAGCAGGGGTGACTGCGTAAAGAGCATTTTTATTACTCTGCAAAATTACTTCTCATACATTTTTTTTTACATTCATATACCCCTGTGCCTATTATATGTATCTTATTTTTTAAAACAGATTACTGAGAAAATTAAAACCGAAAACTTCAGTTTGGATATTAGAATGACAAAGTGGGATCTCAGCCCTACTGTTCTCTTCTCCAAAGCATAAAGTATACTCAACAAAGCAGACTGAAATGGTTTTGTAAGAACAACACCAATCTGTTTCATGTCTAGCATCTTTGCTGTCAGACTTGTACTTCTGATCACCATGTCCTTTTTTCTTAAATGCTGAAAAGTGTTTAAGACAGAGTGTGTCCTCCATGGGTAGGACAAAGGGCAGAGTCTCTCCTGAGTCATGTTTTCTTCCTGGTGTAGAGGAAATACCAGCCTGGATGGCCATGTTTCCAACCCTACCAGTAGGAATGCTGGAAATCCCTACATGCTGCAGAGTAAACAATGCTGGTCTGCACAAGGACCTGGAAGACAAGAGGCCTTGAAGCAAACTTCTGACAAACTTCTTGACCCTGCCATTGCCCTTGACTCCTCATCCTTGACCATGTCCACCATGCTTTCTCTCCGATCTCCCACCCTCTGTGAGCACAATACTCACACAGACCCAAAAGAGCCATATTAAGAGAATAACCATCTGCCTTTCTCTTCAGGACAGAGATGCAAGCCTTGGCAAGCCTCGCCACCAATCTTCTCCAGTGCCCAAGATCTAGGTATAAAGATATAGAAGTCGTCTTCATCTGTCATTTGACTGCATTTCACTCAGCAAATATTGTAAAGCTAATAAATGTCACTAGGTTATCTCAAACTTAACATCAGGACACTATAGTAGAGGGTGTAAAGGCCACAGAACCTCCCAAGCTAGATAGCACTGATAAGATTAATATCTAAAGGACTCCATCACAGCACTTATTTTTTAGGTAATTTCTGAGGGAATGATCTGGTTTGCAATTCTCTGCTTAGCTCGGAGACGAATATGTGACCTGCAACATACAGGTGGCAGCTAGAACATCTTGTTACACATGTAAGCAGTTTGTTTGCAAGTCAGAATAGGACAGAAAAAAAGTCATCAATCTATTGCACACTGCAGCTCCCGTGCCATGAGAGACCTCTGTGCCATCTCAGAGTGGCTGAGGCTGGCAGGGATCTCTGGACACCATCTGGTCCAGCTCCCTGCTCAAGCAAGACCAGAGCAGGTTTCCCAGGACCATGTCCAGGCAGCTTTTGCATAACTCCAAAGAGGGACTAATCTTAACTTTATAGCTGTTCAAAAAGGGGGAAGGCTAGTGATCACTACAGGGTGTCCACAACTTAACTATCCCACGATCACACCTCATCTTCCTACATCACATATATTATCATGACTTATAAAGTGCTGTAGGTTCTTCATTGAAGCAGCAAGAAACATAACAACAAACAATTAATTTATTAAATTTACTGTTTTTTCAAGTCTAGCTCTTAGTAGCCTGCAAGCTTCACCAACTGCCTTAGTGTCTTAGCTTTGTTTTTCAGACCCTGAACAAGCCAAGCCACCACTTTACAACACCCAGGCGCCTTGGAAACCCACTTCAGAACACCAAAACCTGGGCAACACACTCCAGAAAACACTTTCGAGCTCCAGACACTTGACTTTCAAGCATGTGAAACTGAAATGAAACATTAGAAATCCTAGCCTTTTGCACTGCTCACTTTTGTGATAGAAATACATGGCAACCTATAATCCCTAATCAACCTAGAAAATAAATGACTGATAAACCAATCTGCTTGTAACCCCATTAACAGATTCTGGCTTCAGTATCAACAGGGTAATTTGCTAAGACTATTTTTAATCCCAACTGCTAAACCATTAATCCCACAATTTCCACATAGTATTTTCCCCTCTAAATTTACCCAAGGTTACCAAAACTTTTTTAAATCATGAAAAAAAGTAGATAAAGAACAACATTTGCACACGTACCAGCATTGGAGCACTGAGAGACTCCGATTACCAGCTTTATCCCTTTAAAGCCATTACTTTCTAATTGGAAGGAGTCATTCAGAAGCAAAGCTGTGTGCCTGGCATGTCACTTGACACCTGGTATGTACCACTCACGATAACACGAACTCTCTAATATGCTTGCTACAAGGAGAAGAAGTGAATTATTTCCTCCTATCATCAATAGCCATTGCTCTTTCTACTAAAATCAGTTCAGATTTAATGGGATGAGGGTTAACAACATAAACTGTAATGTTTTCTCAAACCGACATTAGAAGATTCTCCAAGTATCATTATTAATGTCAATATAAATTATGCATTGAAGATCACAGCATTCATTACAGAGGTAAAATTCAGCTGGGGAAAAAGGAAGAAAAAGACAAACAGAGCAAGCCTAATTGAAGTATGTATTTATAGATTTCTTGCAGCATTTCTCAGCATTGATGAAAATACTTCTCTAAAATGCTCTTAAAATAAGCTTTCACAGAGTTGTTTAAAACAGTATCAAGAAAGTATTGTGTTAATCAGCTAAAGGTACAGTTATACGCAGGATGTCACAAAGGAGCTGATGTGATAATTTACAAGACTGGTAGTTTACTCAAGGATACCTCAACGTGATAGCACAACAATCTGGAAGACAGACCCTTGGTTTCATGCAAGCAGCTACATACTGGAAGAAAAGCTACATTTAATGTTGGAAGGGTAGTGTTTAATGCTCCCTTCAACTTCTGTAAATTACAACGTTAGACATTTCTAATTGTTATAAATTGGTATTCAAACACCACATTGAAACTGGAAGAAGCTTAGCAGTTTTTTGGTACTATTATAAACACTTTGCACAAACAAGTGAATAACCCCGTTGAAATATTTTTGTATTCCAAGGTTAAAAGAAGTGGGTTTAGGAGACAGATGGTGAGCAACTGGTATCTCATCAATGAGCACCAATGAGTTTTGGAAGTTCTCACACGACACACCAAGCGTGGCTAACTGCATATCTCGGTGCTTCCCAGTAGAGCCTCAGCTCCTGAAGCCCCCAAAATGTCCATACCTATGACTGCACAGAGAAAGAAAGTTTGAAAAGACAACCACTAGGGGCTTGAAATCCAAAGGGAAAATAAATGACCTCATTTCCCTAATTGCACGGTTTAAGTCAATCCTTCAGCTGCCTGATTCATGGTTTTATCATACTTGTGGCTGCCAATACTGGTACCAGCACACCAATGTGGATGTCTCACAGTCTACTGCAAGAGAAGACAGAGTGTATCTACTAAAACTGGCAAATAAGCAACTTCTGTGAGACTGTACGGAGGGGGAGGGAAGGAGAAAAAAAAAAAAAAGTCTTTCCAAGCACATCCTCAGCTATCAAAGGAGCAGCTCTAGTTTCAGCCAGCAGAGTAACACTTCGCCCCGCAATTCTTTACAGCATGTCATGCCACGGGCTATTGTTCGTAACACTTCCCGCAAATCATTTCAACATTCAGAGCTCAACTATTTCTTAAGAAGTTATTTCAGGAGGAAAAAAAAATCGCTTACTCATGAACCTGGTATCATTATAACAACGAGGCAAAATAGCAAAAGACATAGTTACATTGCACAACTTTAAATGCATCATTTATTGTACTAGATCTGAGAAAAAGAACAGTCTAAATGCTAAAACAAGTCAGAGCATAAATGCGACTTGTTGCCAGTTCACACAATACGGGTTAAATACTACCACATGGTGACTGAACACACACTGTCCTTTAAAAAAAATAGTTTCTTTCCCCAACCTATTGTTAATGAATAAACATTATTTTAAAACTAGACTACAGTTATGACTAAAGCACTTGTGAGCACCTCTGTTTCTACCAGTCTATTTCCTGAAAATGAATGCCACTTGACTGATCACCATCTTGTTAAAAACTTAAAAAAATAAAATAAAAAAAATACTACTGAGGCAGCTTTATCACTGCAACAAACCAACACGAGCGTTTCCGCACAGCATAAAAATAGCAGCAAGCCAACTCACTGTTCTTCCTTCATTCTACCTGCTTAAAAAGAAAAGCATGTGTGTGTTTGGAATACATTAAAACTCACTGACATATGATCTGATTTTCAGCAAAACACTCCAAACCGGAACTACCTGATGCACAGAGCTCTCATTTTCTCTGCACCCCTCTGTAATGTACTGAGATATACAGTTTTGTTAGACTCCCAACCAACCAAAAACAAACAAATCAAACAAACAAACAAAACAAAACAGAAGACAAAAAAAAAAAAAAAAAAGCAAATGTATGAAATAACATACAGTGTAGATGAAGCGGATGCTGTTGGGTTTGAAAATTGTCTGCCTACCTCGGGTGCTGAGTATTTGTTTTTATCATTTCAGTATAAACTAAACATGTCAGGATGCTAAAAATAGCCACAAATTGTAATTACATGTGCTTTGTAGTTTCTATTTTACTTTGAAAAGAAGATTAAAAGCTAGATCATTTTAGAAACTGTCCTTAAAGATTTGGGGAGCCACAAAATTATCCTGCTTTGCAATTTGGAGTAGACTGCTGGAACACATTTCCTCCGAGACGTAAATATGACAGCCATAGCATGGGGAGGCAAGCTCCCAACGTTGGATGGCGAGACAGTAAGCAAGAAAATGGAGAAGAGCAGACAAAGAAAAAAGTAATTTCTTAGAGATTCTAAGAGTGCCCTGATTACTGATGTAATGCTATAAGCTTTAATTAGGAGCTAAGTGCTGTGTGCTAAATTCATCCCCACATACAGCCCTGTAAATTCAGCCCAACTCTACTAAAGTTACCTTGGCTTTACGACGGTTGTGCAACAGCAATGCCTGGCCTATGGCTTCTGCCACTGCCTATAATGAAACATGGATTTTGTGGAACAAGTATTAAGCTACACAATATCCTGCTAATACGAATTTAACTCCTTTCCAGAATCAATCATTTCAATGAACAATTAGCAAAAGGGAATTTTAATAGTCATCCAAACGTAAGCAACTGTGAATCCCCAGTAAAAGCCTCTGCTTCCATACCGTAAGGTCTGCAGCAGCTCAGCGCACCGTCTTCATTAACAAACCTGAACATGTGACTTCATTACCGCATAAATAGCCGCCTTCCCAGTGCCCCTGCACCACATGCTATTCACAACATTAGCACACGACTCAGGAGCAGTAAACAAACGTATTATCTCACAGCAGCCAAGTGCTACTGCTATAAAATACCTGCTAGAACTTATTAGGCAATAAATAGTTTGGCTGCAACTGAAGGGATACAAGCACTGTCCATCCATGCACTAATTTAATCTTGGAACATATGCTTAATTCCCTGAGTCTGTTTGCATAAGAAGTGTTGCCGTAATACAGTTTCTGGAATGCAAAGAGAAACTGCTAACATGAAACATGTAACAGCACTGATGCAGCTCTACAGATAACCAAGATGTAAACAACATCAAAAAACGAATAATCAACGTTGAGCAATCATTGCATCAAAAAAAAAAAAAAAAAAAAAGAAAACACACACAACACAAAGCTCAACAGCTTCAAATAGCAAAGCAGGTTCAGCAGATCAAGAGACAGAACATTTGCTGACTAACAGTTGGGTAATGAAAGTAAACATTTGCAATGAAGTCATCATCCTAATGAAAGCTATGGCAATGGTAACTACCTGGACCATAACCCACTAGCATGTTTTAACGCAGGCTCCCTACCATAATATTTACTAGAATCACTTCTGCTGGAAAAGGAAAGGAAGTCTCACTTACTTCTCATGTACAAGTTACAAACAAGAAAGCTGCTATTCGTTACGTCCTAACTCCAAAGCTCTGTGCAGATGATGCCCCCCCAGAGTTACTGTGCAGTTACAGTGGGTAACTGAAAATCAGAATTTTGCCTTAAGTGACTGAGTCATAACAGCTTTATCCTAGCACTGAAACGTATAAACATTCGCAACATGTAAGATGTCTGCTTTCAAAAAAGCAATGTTGCTCCAAGGTTCAAATATTTATGTTGCAGATATCTAATCAAATAAATGTGACTTTTTTTTTTTGGCTGCTTTTTTTGCAATGCTGTGATTAATTATCCAGATGAAGTTTATGGCTACAGAGAAAAAGAGTAATAAGAAAAAAAGAACACCAAAGTAAGTTTTAGTTGATTAAGCATCAATATTCTTAAGGATTTCAGGCTCTGCTATTGAAATACAGAAACTGTAATTCCACCCTGAGAAACCCTCATGCAAATCCCAGTAGTCAAAGGGAGTGGCAAGCATGCTCATTAGGGGACAGCACTGCACCCACAAGCAGCAAGTCAATTTATGGGAAGGTTGTACACACTCTTACCCAACAGAGGAACACCACATAATCAGGAAAAACAGCAGTCCATTTCCTCAACTTCTCTTTCTGAGCCGAAATCCAGTGCCCATTCAGGCTTAAAAGGTGTGTATCTACAAAGTCATACTTGTGTCTCAAAAATTTAAACCGGCACATTTTACTTGTAAATTTAGCGAGCTCAGACAAGTTACTTCCTGTAAAATGCAATCACTTTGTATTTCAGCTTTCTATTTTGATGACTTTAAGAAACAAGACAGTCAAACCCAGCTTTCCAGTTTGAGTATTCATGCGCAGACTTTGTCACCGGTCTCACAAATCTTACGCGTTTGCTCTTTCTGCAGACAGTATGTACTCCCAAAGAAGTCACAGAAGTACTTGGCTAAGCATGAATTTAAGCATTTTCAGAAGAGAGGTCTTTCAAAGTTGTTACTGATTTGACTGGATTTGGACCACACTAAATATAGAATCTGCCTTTCGCTAGATAGGATCTCAATGTAAAACCCACCAGGCAATATCACAGGTAACAACAGGTAGCTCTTGAAGTCACCTGCACGTAAAGCCCTTAAAAAGAGACCCAAATAAGTAGACCACCCAAAGTTTGCAGAAGTTCATGACTATATCATTCATACAGCTACGCTGTTCCGGGCTGTCCCCTGTGGCATCAGCTACACAAGCACCCACATCAAGGTGCATTTTAAAGCGTATTCATATTTTCAGTCAGTTGAAGAAAACGTCCCTGTTTCCTAAGCAGACATGTAAAACATTAAGTCTTAAACATCTTTGTGTGCTAAAATGAAGGGTGACTGCACTTAGAAGGGCAGTTGGACAGGCAGCGGTTCAGAGGATGGCACAACCCTTTTCACCTCTCCGATGGGTACTTTTGTGTTGATAATTGGCATTATTAAATCTCAGTGACAGCACGATACTATGACCAACTATAAAAACATACAATGAGACTAATTTTTAAAGCAAAGACATTAGTCACTGTCACAGGAAAACTTTAATCTCCAAAAGTTAAATGTCACCTCCTCGCTCCATCCCAGCCAGCAACACTGTTACTGAGGTCACTGGCAAGTAACAATAGGTAGCTTTCATCTTGGTGATGTAAACTGTTTTCTTTTCTGTGATGTGCAGAGAAATAGCTGTACATATTTACGGAGGGACTGCATGCAGCTCTGGATGCATACTGTTTTAGTCGCGGCCAGCAACTGAGGAGGTCATGCTGCGCCTAGATAGGAGCCATGTTCACAAACACCACTCCCTTCTTTAAGCATGTTTTGGCTAACCTGTTACATCATTCCTTGCTTTAAAACAATGTTATTCCCACTGCTGCTTAATATAATATTTCCTTTTTTTTTTTTTCCCCTCTTTTTGTATTATCCCTACATATTCAACTAACAGTTTGGGGGCCTCGGGGGGTGGTGGTGGTAAATAATACCCTATTGTTCACGCAGGCCACACAATACTAACTAGGTACCCCTCCTATGTCACTGGGCTTTAAAGGTACTGGAGGCTTGACAATGAGGCCCAGACAAGAATTATCAGAGAGATCTGAGCAGTATTTTACACCAGGCACTGGTAAGGGCATACACGGTGCCCATCACACAAAGCCGACGAGCCCTCCCCAAAATCACTTGGCGACATGGAGCTCATTCACAATGGCTACAGAGGTTTTATCCTGTGAGACTGAAGATGCCCCCTTGAACAACCCAACCATAGGGTTCCTCATGCCACAGGTGCTCCCGCACAACTTTGGCCACCAGCTTCACAGGGCAGAAAGTTCCCTAAAATCCCAGTGATCATCCTTGGCAGGTCCAGGTGTGCAGGGAGGGGACAGCCAACATTGGGTTTGTAGAGACAGAGCCAAAGGATGCATTGGTGGAAAACAAAGCAGCAACACTCACCACTCTTCCATGCCAGCTCACTGCATGAGCAAAACTCCCCAAATACTCCCCACCTTGATGAAAACCTTGCTCCAAATGCTGCTTTTCCCAAAAAACACCTAAGACCTCTTGCAATAGAGTTATTCCTGACATGCTATCCCCCGGCAACAGCAAGCCTGAGGGTCTTGGGGGGCTGCACGGGGGGAGCACAGCTGTGATCCCCAACCCCACACACATAAGTGTTCACACACCTGCCTCAGTGCAGCACCCACATCCCCGCATGCACGCACACACCTGCACCTAAAACTCTGCTTTTTTTGGGGGGGGAGGGGGGCAACCCAAGGGTGGTTGCCAAGCCGAGTTAATGAAAAACCCTCTCGCTGCTAACTCATTTAGCGCAGCGAGCGTGAAATACAGCCGGTGGCACAGCGCCAACGCGCGGGGGGGACCTTCGCTACGGGCCCGAGGGGGGGGGGGGTCGGCTGGGGTACTTCTGTGTTCTCTTCCCCAAAACAAATAATGTAATATTTATATACACACACACACACATATATATATATATATAAAATAAAAAAGCACCAAGCACCACCCCCGTTTGCAGGGAGCCTGGATGCAAATAACGAGGCCGGGGCAGAGGATGCGCCGGGGGCTGAAGGCAACGCCGCACCTCGCCACGCCCGGACACCCCCCCCCAAAAAAAATCCTGCCCCCAAATCCCCCCCAGCGGGACCGGGCGGGGCCGGGGGCGGGCTCGGGGCTCTCGGGAGCCGCCCCGGCGGGGTGGGGACCGCGGGCGGGCGGGGACCGGGCGGTGTCCCCCCCCCCTTTCCTTGTCCCCCCCTCTGCGGGCTGCCTCCGCCCCCCCGGCCGTGACACCCCCAGCGCCCCTCCCCGCCGAGGGAACTTGGGCTCCCCGGGGGGGGAGGCAGTCCGGGGCGGGGAGGAAGAGGAGGAGGAGGAGGAGGAGGAAAGAGTCGAGTCTCTCCCCAAAAAGGGACTTTGACCTTACGCTGCTCCCCCTCGCCCCCCCCCCCCCCCCCCGCCCCGAATTGCATGTTTTTGTCACAGGTCAGGTTATAGATGCTGCCGACCCGCGTTAATTTATGAACTCATCAGCCTAATTTCATTATTTAATCATGCGGCCGGCAATCGCGTTTCCTTAAGAAAGGCCTGACCTATTTTTGGCTGGAGATAAACGATCATGTTAACAGATGTTAATCTTGTAATCTGTTTTTCCTGTAAGCACTCCGCATACCCGGGTTTCAGACATTAAAAAATAAATAATAATAAAAAAAAAAATCTTTCCCAAACGACCTGACGTCACGATTCGGTTCTTGTAAAAAAAAAATAAATAAATAAATAAATAAAAAAAAATCTCGCAGTGCTTTCAAAGACATTAAATCTTTTTCACTTTATAAATGCTGATTTGTTCTGCCTCAACTCCCACAGGCTTTTATTTGCATTTCAAATTCCACAGGTTACACCAGTCGCCTTTTCAGAAAACGTAAACCAACAATAAGGCAGCAAAAGGGGGGGGGGGGGGGAGTGGGGGGGGGGGCGGGGAGGGGAGCCGTGCATCTGGATTAAATAAAGAGCAGAATTAATGTTTTCCAAAGTAGCCCGAGCAAATTTTACATTGGCACGTCGAGCGCCCATAGCCGCAACGCGGGGACCGGGCTCGGGACGCACAATGCGCATTGCCCCGAAGATCCCTGCCCGCTGCCGGCAGCTTTAGTAAAGGCTCCTGAGAAATAAACGGTGCCGGCTCCGACCCGGCACTTCCTCAGCTTCGAGGACACGGTTCGGCTACGGCAGTTAATTGCGGGGGTTTGCTGCTTTTTCGAGCAAAAAATAGAATAATAATAATAATAATTGAAAAAAAAAAAAAAAAAAAGACACGGTTCGGCTGGCTGTCATTCCCCACAAGCCTCCGCACACGTACCCGCCCGCTTTAATCCCCCACCTTAGTCGCCCGGAACAAAGTTTACCCATAGAAAACTTTCCCCAAACTTGCCCGGGTGCTTAATTCGCATTAGGCTCGCAACTCCGCCGGATGCTAATGAGCACCGAAGATAGGAGCGGGGGGAGGGAGGACGAGGAGGAGGAGGAGGAAAGCTTTTATAGCACAAAATGTCTGGAACTGCATTATTTCTATTCTTCTTGCCTCTCCAGCCACCCCCCCACACCCTTTTTTTTTTTTTTTTTTTTTTTTTTTGCCATCCACATCCAACTCCCCCCACCCCACCCGGGCTGTTTTCTCCCTTCTCCTGGAAAGGATCGCTCCGGGGACACCGTCCTTCGAGCCCTTCTCGCTGTCTATGCGAGAAGAATTGTTTTCTCTCCCCACCCACCCCCAACTTCCTTTGATAAACTGTGCACTTCTTTAATGGGGAGCACTCACTTATCTGCCAGCAACTGCGAGCAACTCGGGAACAAGGGCGCAATACGAGGCGTTTTTACGCGCACGCCGAGCCGGCACCATCGGGAAAATAATAATAATAAGAGTAAGAAAGGCGAAGAAAACACTCAATAATTTAAGCGGCTCCTCGGGCTCGGAGCCCCATCACCCACCTTCATTAGCTGCAGCGTTTTACTTTCAAGGAAGGCAATTTGCTCTTTGTCTCTTAACGGGCTAACACGGCGCTCAGCGCCCCCCTCCCGAGCGTGCAAAGCCCCCCCGGAGCCCCCTGCCCCCCCCAGCGGCCACACCGGTCCCCGACACCCCAAAAGTTCCCATTTTGGACCCGAGGGGCTGCAAGCAGGGATGGGGGGGGGACGGACACCCCAATCCCATGCGTGCTAGCGGGGGGGGGGGAGGGCGAACTTTTCCCCCAAGGGCGCTGCCCCCCACCCCCGGGTACCCTCCCTCACCTCTTCCTCGGCCGCTTTCCTCCGCGGGGAAGCCCCCCCGCCGCCCTGAAGGTGAAGCCGAGCGCCGCATGCGAGCGGCGGCGGCGAGGAGCTGCACATGATCCGCCGAGCGGCTCCACGGGGGCGGCCCCCGGCCCCCGCCGGCCCCCGCCGGCCCCCGCCGCGCCCCGCGCCCGCGGACCGCCCCCGCGCACCGCCCGCGCCCGTGCCGGGGGGGAGAGGGGGGCGCCGGGGGGGGGCTGCCGCTGCCCCGCTTCCCACGGCCCTCCCTCCGCCCGGCAAGGTGCGGGGCTGCCCCAGATGCATTGCCAAGAGAAACTTTGCTTTTCCCCTTTCCCCCCCCTTTTTCCTCCTTTTTTCCCCTTCTTTTTCATTTTTTTCATTTTTTTTTCATTTTTTCCTTTTTTTCCCCTTTTTTCTTTTTTCACTTTCTTTTTTTCCCCCTTTTTTATTATTTCTTTTCTCTTTTCCTTTCTCTTTTCTTTTTCTTTTTCTTTCTTTTTCATTCTTTTTATTATTTTTTTTTTTCCTGGGGGGTGGGGTGGGGAGCGAATGGCGCTGCTGCAACATTTACGGACCCATCGCAACGCCAAAAAGTCCTCAGCCGAGAGACATCAAAGCCTTGATACCGTTCAGCGGCCGCGCTGGGGAAGTTGAAAGCCCTCCGACCGAATCAATCTGCCATATGGCTCCCCCCCCCCAAAAAAAAAAAAAACAACAACAAACAACAAACAGCACAACACCACCACCGCCACACGTAAACCCGGTCCTGCGCCTGAAAAAAAAAAAAAAAAAAAAAAAAAAAAAAAAGTTCAAGCCCTATTTCCCTGTGTATTTGCGAAGCTCGCCTTAATCACGCCAAATATGTGTGCCATAGGCGACCGGAATATGTTTAGTCTACGGCTGGAAAACCCGAATTTAATCTGCTAAAGCTTGCTCCTAGACATCAAGGGTGGGGAGGCTTTTTTTTTTATTTTCCTTTTTTTCCCCTTTTTTTCTCCCTTTTTATTCCTTTTTTTTTTTCCTTATTTTTTTCTCTTTTTTTCCTCTTTTTTTTTTTTTCCTTTCTTTGTCTCGTAACGTGCGATGACGTCGAGTTGACATGGAGCACATTGGAGGAGGCTCCCCACTTTATCCCCCCCACACACCCCTAGTGCCGGACCCCCTCGCCCCCCCCGGCCTCCCTCCGGGCTCCGTCTTGCGCTCCGGGACGTGAGCTGCTCCGGCACCGCTTGCAAAAAAATAAAAAAAAAAAAAAAAAGAAAGAACACCAAGAAACAGCAAAACAAGACCGGGAGGAGGGAAAGGGGGGGCTCCGAGCTCGGCCGTTTGCAGCACGGCTTGCCAGAGCCCTCGGAATAAAGAAAAGGGGAGAGGGTGGGGGGGGGGGAAGCAAGCGAGAGGGAAAGTTGGTAATGAAGGATACACGAATCATAAAATGTAAGCTATGTGTGATTAATGATCTGCACTAATTTGAATAGCAGGCGTGTTAAAGGTCATTGACAATTGTTGCTGCTTTCAGCATGAATGCCTGAGTGGGATGTATTTGGGACAACCACGTTTACTTCTAATTCACAGAAAAAAAAAAAAAATTACTGGACATGAGTAGCAGCTGGTCAAAACACAGAGAGGGCACCCCCCAAAAAATGGCCTTTGCTTATTCTTCCAAAGCCCCTTCATTACCTTAAGGCAGTGTTTTTAATGCCACTATGGTAAATAATATATCTGGATCGCCTGGATTTTGTTCCTTATGTATACATCAGCATCTTTCCTACACACTTTTGCAATCCAGGCCAAATTCTGGCCTCGGTTGCCCCAAACCTTTGGGACAACTGTGTTTGCTCATTGTGGATGCACCCACGTGGAGACCAAAGCAGAAGTCACCGCTGCGAGCTTCAAGAATTCACCCTGGGCACACGCATACACCACGAGAGCGCGGATCCCCTAATCACAGTTTATATAGTAGTTCAGCATTTCTTTACACAAAGAGCAAAAAATCCATTATAAATCAGCATTCCTGGGCAGTATTTAGAACTACAGTATTAGGCTAATAATTTCCATATGGTGAAAATTGACAAGTTAGAGCAATGAAAGGTGCATGAGACTTCCAAACTCCTCTACACAGAAATGCGATTTTCATGACCTACCCCTTTTCTTTCATAGTCTGTGTAGGTTCTCTTTGTTAGACAGTAAATTGTGAGCACACTCAACACTGTGCTTGCTGTATTGCTTGACAGAGTCCTGAAAATGCTTAATATTTTCCATATTTGCTTCCATACGGCCCAGTCTTGCACCCCTTGCTCCCATTAAAAGGATAGTGGGGCTACAGGGGTGAAGGGACGGGAGAGCCCATCTGAAGCCCAGCAAGTGAGGGGCATTCCACTTTAATGGAAAGGCAATTAAAAATTCAGAAGATGCAGAGACTTTAAAAACAATCAAGCGGTATATTAATTTCACGGAAAGCCACTAGCAGAGTTCCTCTGTCCATGTAATTTTAAATAGGAGATTTTCTCACATTTCTTCTGCTGATCCCAGCACTTCTGAGTTTTGAAAGCAAACCTGGAACAGGGGGGTAAGAATTCATATGCCGAGAAGACGCGCAGAATGTCTTTGGCCTGACATCCTCGATGGCATTAGACATTTCAGGTGGAGGAGACATCCTTAATTTTCGAACCGTTATTAACATGCCATTACCCCGGGTGATTAATCTGTTTGCAGACATTGTTTACCCACTTTATCTTTGCCAGAAATCTTCCAGGAGATGTCCTCCTGTTTCAAATTCTTTAAATTACAGTATTTTGTATGAGAATGTCAGTGATATTAATGGCTCAATACGCGTTTTGCTATTTATAGACTCGTATGTATAATAATTCTGGCTAATGAAATACTTGGAGCAGGAAAGCATTTATTTACTTTTGCTATAGCCTAATAAATTATTTGTTCAGCGTTTGGGACTCGGCTTTCTCAAGTTAAGGAAAATGGCATTTTGATGAAAATCTGTGCAATGACTTGTCTGCATAACTTAGCCTTAGGAATGATTGGTGGAAGTTTAGATAAGAAAGGTTCCTGAGAAACACCATAATAGAATAGCGAGGAATAAAGGCCGTGTCTCTAAAAGCAAAGTTGAAAGCATGTATAAATACTTCAAGGCAGGCAAACAAGCCAAGTTTGAATTACATTTTATATGTGTGTGTGTGCGTGTCACATACACAGATATTTTCAGTGAAATGTAACTAGAGGAGTCAGTTTTAGTTTTCACTGGGTGCTTGCTCAGAGCTTTTGTGCTGGCAAGTATTTTTTGTTGCCACAAACCTATCTGAAATGTAGAGGATGTATGGAAATAATGCAAATCCAGGATGGCTTGAGGCTCTTGGGATTTTTTTAAGGATTCTGCCCCTCCATCTCAGGACTCAGACTAGCATTTTTCTTGGTGTCGCCCTTCATATTTCTCTCTCAACCATCCCTTCTAAACGCAGCCCTTAGCTTTAGTTAGTTCTCCAGTTCTGCCAATAAAGCAATATATTTTATTTTAATCTAAACCAGAGATTTTGCTTTCAAAGTCTGCTTGGGTTAAAAAAAAAAAAAAAAAGTCTGACAACAAATAATCTTGCACTAATCTTCTGTGCTCTAAAACAGGCTTTTTCTTAGTACATTTGGAAATACAGAGAGCACGTGTAGAACTTGCAAACTAGAGGGCACAGATGCCACTAATACCCATGTACATCTGCAGAACAGTGCACAGAAACGCTCCCAGAGATGTTTTTTAACTAGAAAGTCAAATTTCTGATTCCAGTTAAAATCGGCCATTCTACCACTCATGTGCTTTCAGAGTTTCTGTGGGGGGCACAAATTTCCCCCTAAAACAAAATGGTTTTGATCAATTATATGCATACACTCTTTGATAAAATGCATCAACTTCTCTCAAGCGCACTGCAAAAATTTGTCTGCTGCACGGTGAGAGGCCAATCCTGAAGTTTGTCCTGTGGGAATGCACCATGCTCCAACAAAGATTTGCGCCCTAATGTACTTGGTCTGCATGGAGTAAGGTCAAGCTCTTGTGCCCCATTAATTTGGTCATGCACTGATCCAGCAAACAGACTGCAAAATAGTTTTCCATTTGAAGAGCTGAACGTATTTCTGGATCTGAGGAATCTATTAGCACATAACCACAATAAGAGACTTGGGCATATCTGATGACAAACTGGATAGGGTGTCAGGTTGTGGTCGTATCCTCTCTACCTTTTACTCATCACACAAGTTGCCCCATTGCTATTAGTGGAATTGCTCTAACGATAAATATGACCTGCATTTGTCTCCGCCATCTTATTTATGGCACATGAAAAACTTTTCCTTACAGCAGAAATAATCCAGAGAACTTTCTTGAAGACACAGCATTTTTAACTCTAATGCCTTTCATACTTGCCCCTACCATCAACACAGTTGCTAGGATATAGCCTGATTTTGATTTTTGTGCTCTGCTCCTCTCAAAACCACATTTTCTTACATCAAGCTATTTGACATTGCTTTTATAATGACATTGAGGAAGAGAGCAGAACAAGTTAATGCTGCAGAGTACGTACAGCCCCAGCATACATGGTTATTTTAGGTTCAGGCTACACGCTGTATATAGTACCAACTTTTCCAGCCCTGGCAGTCAGATTTTCTCACCCATATGTAATTTTATAAACTACATCACGGCTTCACAGCAGGTAGGGAACCCACAAACCTGTTCTTAATTTCGAGTTAACTGAAAGAATCTCGGCAGCAGCTGGTTTCAGCATAGCTGATACAGGATTCCACAGATGTGGCCCATAATAGGTTCAGAAATAAAAAGAACTAGGCCACGATGTCGAATTAATTTCAAGGAAGACAAATTCAATAAGGATGCCACTTTTACAGAGATTTTTAAGATATCTTTGGGAGGGCATATTTTGGTGGCCTGGGCTTTTTCATGCTGTCTACCGATTGCAACGCTGCATTTTCTAGCAGGCTGAACCTGGCTGTTGGCATGCCGCACGCCCTCGGAGAGGAGAAATGGGCTGTTTCTGAGTTTTTGTCCCCTCCCCCAGACCCTCTTCTGCTCCTCCAAGCATAACTGATAGTACTGGCCTGTCTGAGCGCCTCTCAGACTGGACCAGACAAAGGGGTGCCACAGCTAAAGACGGCCTCTGATACACCGAACGCACCCCTCGAGCAAACCAAAGAAACTGGTTGCTAGCTGTAACACAGTGCTACTGGGCAGACCTTCACAAACATGAATAAAAGGAATAAATAAATAAATAAAAGTTTTAAAAACATTCATTCCTGGAGTTCAGTAATGGAAATGCTTTGAACAATTTGCGTAGCAGCACGGCAAATTCATTGATGCACTGTCTTCTGCTGAGTAAAAAATCCCTCAAAAGTAAAAGTGGAACAAACCAGTCACTTGTCCTCGCTGACAAATTTTCCCTTGACGTTCTGTGCAGTGGCCTAAGTGTTTGAACAATCTCGGTTTATATGGTTTTTCAACTCAGGCATGCAAGGAAAAAGGAACTCCACAAAGAGAATATTTTACCTGACGTACTATTTTAAGGCTTCAGTAATTAGAGAACTGCAAAGGTTAAAATAGCCATCAATATCATGAGCAACAGTGTAGAAGTAACATGTTTAAGAGGAAGTTAGTTGGTTGTCTGTAACATAATATGCCATAAGAACTAGGATGTGGACCTCCAATGACGAGCAATAGAAGAAACAGCAAGACTTAACCACCATCAGATATTTATTTTGCTGCAATCACGTGAAAACCTGCAAACAAGAAATAGAGATCCTTTTGAGTCCAAATCCCAGATTTTATTATCTCACTGCACAGATGCTGCAACCGATACAGAAGTCTGTCCACAAAGGTCTATTCACAGGCTGGAGAAAAAGTTTGCCTGTGCCCTCTAACTTTTCAATGAGTCAGACAAAAACCCGAGATTCAGAAGCTCCCAAGCCTTTTTTTTTCCACACTTTCGTTCTCCTTCCGATCAGAAAAGTGTGGCATTTGCCTATTTTTAGTGTATTACTACCTACCTCTTAAATTCAAATCATGAAATACCAGATTAAGGTGGGTAGTTAAGATGTAGTTGTATATCTGCTATGCTTAAAATTGTGTGCTGCAGCCTGTATTTCTGAAATAGCATAAATTAAAAACCAGTAACAGTTCTGTGATTACATCTGAAGATGCAATAGTTTACAACACTGTAAGTCATAATAAAGATGTACAATTCTGGGGAAAATTATTTTGAGAATGGGAACTCTTCCAAAACCTTCCCACTATTTCTTTCATTGCTGATAGACCATTTTTCTTGCCTGTACAATTTTATGCCAAATTGGCCACTTTTCTAATTTACCCATAAATCATACAAAATTCATGACTCTTTTTTCCACATTTGGATCCACAAATCAACTGAGTGAATTCTTTGCCTGAGAGCAAGAGGCTGAAACAAACATAAAGATTATTAACCAAAAAAATGATTAGCATCGGATTATCCTCACTTCTAACAGAAACTGCAGAAGACTTCAACTTTGTTGTTTCCATTTGGTTGGAAAGGCAGAAGTGAGTTATGGAAGTCAGTCTGCTACAGACTTTGAGAGGCATTTGCCTTTTTCCTCTGTTAAACTCCAAAGCTAATAAACCCGGAGCATTCAGTAACAAGTGAGGCACTCATGTCAACAAAGGCCTTACTTAGAGGCTGCTAGGTTTTTAGAAACTTCTGTGGTGAGGATTTGAAGATATTTTAGTAATACGTGGCATACTCAGGATTTCAACATGCACTTTTGCTTCTCTGTTTCCTACAGTGTAATCCCCTTTGCTTTTTCCCCCGGTGTTTTCAAACGAGCGCAGAAAAGGCCGAGTGTTAAACTACAATATACGATTGTCCATTAAGTACACAAATTCTGTTCAACCCAGAACAAACTTTTAAGTCGACAGAAAGCGCTATTTGGATTTCCATTTCATCCCAGAGACCCTGCTGAACACCAGTGTGGCAGGGAATACAGCTGTATCAGGCCAACAAAAGGCTCCTGATGTAGCAAGACCTCCTCCCCCTCCTCCCTGAGGAAGCTGACGGGCAAGGCTTTTGCTATCGTAATTGTTTGCAGAATAACCAAACCTGTTCTGAAGCAGTTCCCTGTGTGGGTGCCTTCTTTGGGAAAAAGAAGCACTTTTATTCCAGAATACCTATCTCACTTCCCAAGGAGAGGAACAAGGTATTTGGAAGATATTTCTTCATTTCGAATGTTGTTCTTTTTGAGTGATGCCTCATTTTCTTTCCTTCTATTTACACTTTCTTTTGCTCCTCTGACACAAGCAATGATCTACTCACCCAAATAAAGGAATTATCATGTATGCCAGCAACTCTTGGATTCCCTCTGCTGCACAAAGGATTCCTGAGTACTGGTTTTATTGCAGAGGATCCCATTGATATCAATGGTGCGACCATCCTGTTCACTCCTAGGAGCTTCATATATTAAAAGGATTATGCTTAATAAAGTCAAATGCAGTAGATAGATCTGCTCTTTACAACACCAGTACAACAAGGTTCTTGTAATACAAGCCATACCACTAGCCATACTTTTATTGCTCTGCAGTAGGTTGCCATGTGATATCTCAGATATTTCCCCCTGAGACATTAGAACATTTCATGCCAAATCCCTCTAACATCTAAGGAGTTCAGGATCCTAGTTATTTTGATGGGACTTGGTGTAATAAAAGTAATATACTGAAAAATAAGTTTGGTAACAACACTGCCAAAAGTGTTCACAGAATGATGCTGACAAATACCGCCCAAGCCAATGTTTTGTCTCTCAAGAGAAGAAGGATGCATATGAATGTGTACTGGCACCTCCATTTGGTTTGCCTGCATAGTGACTCAAAGCTAAACTTGTTCTTTTGTTTGTTTGTTTGTTTGTTTTACAGAATTAAAGAAAGCTGGGTACACCATTTGGTGCTTAACTCCTGGAAGGCTTCCCTAGGTAGAATTTGCCTAATCCACGCATCTTTCCTCTTGAAGTCTGTAGGAGAGGTGACATGAAGAGAAAGAAGGGGTGAAGGGGCTGTGAAGAGAGGGAAGAAACCTTCTGTCTGTGCTCTCTGCCATGTAGCCCCAACCACTGTGACTGTCCTGGTGAAAGGTCTGTGCGAGGTTAGTGGAAGAAAGCTGGTTGCAGAGCTTGATGTGAGTAGATGACAACGAGCCCAAGGTCTGCCTAAGAGCTGGAGGCAGCTGAGGTCTCAGCTGGGCAGTGGGGAGTTGTATGGGGACCCCAAAAAAGCTACCTGTTTTAACAGACCCCTGCCTGTGGTGCCACTCTACATCAGCTCCTGAAACCTGCTCTGTTTTCACCTCTGCCTCATGGAAGAGGCAACACAGCAGAGCAAGAGCAACATCTCGAAACTCTCCTAACCTTAGTGTGTCCCGATCCACTTGAGAGAAAGGGAGCATGAGTGCTTCTGCAAAGAGCATGTAACCATACTGGCTTTTCTCTCAAGAGTTTTCTACTCAGAGTCCACAATGCTCTGCTGCAGGGCAGGCATAGTAGACAGAATCTTGCTATAAAAAAAAAAAAAAAAAAGCCAGTGAATGGGATATTTGCATGAATGATCTCATTTTTCACTTGCTCCCTTCAAATTTTTTAAAAGGAAGTATTTGCTTGGTCATTAGCCAAGTGTTTTCCCCTTGACTACCACATGTGTTTAGCCCATATTAAGGATAAGATTCTCTCTAAAGTTCACTGGTGACTTCCAGACCCTGTAAGATCTGCATGCAAGAGGCTGAAACCAACATTCTCATTTAATAATCTCCCACCATATTTAAAAAAAAAAAAAAAAAAAGTGGTTTTCCAGATTCTCGTGACTTCCAAATGAAAAGTGGAAAATTTCCCAAAATGGCATTAGTTCATCTCATGCCATTTATTTAGCACACATAAAATCCTGCTGTGCTTCTGCCACTGTATCAAAAGCAAGTGGATGTGTCACTAGTTTATGTAACCTAAAGTTTTGGCTTATCTGGACTCGCGTAAGTGCATTCAGCAGCTTTCTCAGATGTGTAGTTAATAGGAAATTCTGTGAGTTTTACACTTGAACTTAATCAGAGATATGAATGGAAGAATGCAGCCATCAAAGCTGTTGCAGAGTCCTCCACTCCCTGACCTTTGGGCCCATAAACCCATGAATGAATTACATTCATCCACACACTAGCACATTTTTTTCAACAGTAATGCAAACCATGGTTAAAACTCTGTCTATTCATCTACATTGAACTTCACGTGAGCTGTGCACTAGTGGATGCTCAGAATTTACCAAGCATTTGCAAGACTTTTTCCCTTTTTCACACTGCACAGCTTGGGCCCATCTGAATCCAACGCCAAGCAGATGAATAAGGAGAGCCCTTTCCCCAGGCATTGTATGGATTGTGCCACAGCTCTATCCCATAGGCCCCAGCATGGACTCAGAATGTCACATTTGGACCCAAAACGCTGCCCAGGGAATTATTGCCATGTGACACCATTAGTCATAGCTGGAGGAGATGAGAGAGAGACAGCAGCAGGGATGAAGGAGGAGCACAGAGATTTAGCAAGAGGCTTCAAGAATAGCACATCTGCCCTCTGCTAGCCAGGCACTGTGCTGAGCCTGGCTCTGGTTGAAGCTGTATGTACTGGGATTTTCTCACTTTCAGACTGATGTAGAATAAGCCACGTTTTCTCTCAGTGCCTCAATTTTTGCAGCTGTAAAATGGGTCAGTGCCTTTAGGCAGCTATGCTCATGACTAGCATTTGTTTAATGGCATACTTGGAGGCTTCTACTGAGCAAACAGTGGCACGCTTTGTGCACTGCTCCTGTGCTTGGAATCATGCTTTAGTGTTTTTACCTGACATTGTGCATAGCAAGGATAATATTCATGCACCAATCTCTACTGAAACAGTTTTGCACCTGCCTTGAGTTGGCTGTGCAATCAGAGAGAGGTGGTCACACAGCTAAAGGAAGAGAAATATCCTTTGGATGGAACAAAGGTCTGTCCCAAAGACATGATAGAGAAAAGAACAGGCCCCAGTGGTGATCCAGTATGGGTTAGTTTGGCTTCCATCAGTACTCCAAGGTGGTAGATCAGGAAAGGGCAAGTCGCGAAGTGCCTACTTAGGTAACGATGTCTAAGATAAGAATATCCCCCTCAATACAAACTGAATAGGAACCAAAAGATTTAATGGACAGCATGGGGCTTTTTTGGTGAAATGTTTTGTTTCTGTTCAGATTATGGATGGAATAAACTGCCTGAAAGCAAATAATATATATATATATATATTCCTCAGTGCTGATTGATAAAATTTAATTTTGTTGTTAAAAAAATAGAAGAGCAATACCCAGACACACCTGTGTGTTGAGCTTCACCCTGATGCAATATGATACAGGTGAGATATTAAACCCCAAAGACCAAGTTAACAATGGAAGCAGGGACAGACTGCTAACAGCGGCAGGCGTGTGGCTGCCATTGGAGTAGCAAGTTGCACGTTTTTCACAGCATAGTGGGACGGCTGACAAACTGTGAACCTGCCTGCTGGCTGGCTGCAAAACCTGCGGTGTGTTTAGCCAGCACGGCTCTCGAAGTGGCCTCGTGTTTGCCCGTTAGTTCTGCGTGGAATTAGGGCACGAAAACCAACTGGAATATTTTTAATATCAGGAGTATTTTGCTGGGTTTCTTCATTGTCTTTGTAATTTAAATATCCTGTTGTGTAAGTATAAAGACAGGAAGTGAGCTATACAAAACCTTACAATAACAGTATTAGGTTTCAGATAAGCTGATGTGCTCAGTGTTGTTGGGTATTTTTTTACCCGGGGTAACGTAAGTTTTGCAAATGCTAGGAGAGATTATGTTTGCTCTTAGGAAAATATTTAAAAATCTTGCAAAATAAGCTTTGCCTGTGATGCACAAAAAAATACCCTCCTGATAACAATAAATGACTTGCCCTTTAACGCCAGGCTTTAATTATTTAGCGTTGTGCTTTATTTGTGTTCCTGCCATGAAACCAAAACCTCTCTAGCAGGCAGACCTGGGTGCTGGGGTAGGTGCCTACCCATACACTCTCTCATTGTTTTCCCTTCTGTTCAGGGCTGGCTTTAGGCAAATCCAAACCTTTGTGCACATGCAGCTAGTGCAGATATTCTTGCACTTTGGGCACGTCACAGTGAACTTTCCTGCTGGCACCGCTGCTGGGTTGTGTCATCTCACCTTGTGGTGATCACTCTTGGCTCTCTACAGAAAAGAAAAAAACTTCTTTGTGGGTTATAATCACAAGCTTGTTTTTATATACCTGGATTTATGGGCCTAAAGAAGAATGATGTGTTAATGGGAATATTTATAATTTCTCAATCAAATGAAATCACTTTTGCAATCATTTAACAAAACTAGGACATGATTTCTGAACCTATTCTCCTTTAATAAGATTATAATTTCAACCACCCCTTTCTCACTGAAGTCGGTGTTCGTGTTGTTGCCGAGTGGCTCAGGAGCAGCCAGTTTGTGTGCTTGCATAGCTGATCCCCAATTACACACAGCGGCTATCAACGGGCAATAATCTTCAGCGGGGCAAAACTTTTGATGCTCAAGTGTATTTACACAAGCACTTTCACACCCACATAGCAGATACACATTCATTATCACATGCACAACTTTACATGTAAAGAGATTTTTGCATTTGTATATATGCACAGTGCCAAATTGCCTGACACTTTGCCTTTATAAGCCTCTCTTTGCAGACAGCTGAATTTTATTAAGAGTTTAGCCATTCTGCTGTAATTTGCATGCAGGGTGTCTGATTTGTGCTAAAATTTTAATCAAATTTTCAGCCAAATATATTTAGCTGTTTCTGTGACCAAGGTTAACAGAAACCAGGATGTTTTGCCCATCTTTAAACATTCAGGATCTTCTCTTGGAATTGTTCTAGCACCGTCACAATTTGAAGCCAGAGCCTGAAAAATCTGAAGAGGCTCCCTATGCAAGGGCTTTGCCTTTTGCTATTCTCGTTATACATTTGGCTGTGTTATAAGCCTGTGAAAAATCACAGTTTGCACATGCTCCATCACTACTTGTTCAATTTTAGTTGCTAAATTCTGAGAAGATTCTGCTGTAGCCGAGGATGCTCAGGTTTCTCACAGCTGGTAGCGCTGACTGCACCACATATGCTGCATCCTCAGTTACAGTGTCCTCACTATTGCATGCTAGAATATATTATTCTAGTATGGATTACAGGGGCACAGCCAAAATTCACTATAGTGAGAACTCACAGCCGTAAGGTTGGGGTGAGTTCCAACAGCAACTGCTAAGAGGGAAGTAGATTAGTTTCGTGTTCTTGAAGAATTCAGTTATTACAGAACTGGCCACCATGGAAAATCTCAAGAGGAGTTTAATTATTCTTCTTTTTGAGAGACGTGTCTGGATAGTATACAGCTAACTAGGCATGGGATAACAAACTGAAATTCAAAAGTAACAAAATATTGAATTGCTGCTAGTTCCTGAAACTTAAATGATATTTTGTCTTAAAGTTAGTATGTGGCTGTGCGATTAAAGATTAGAGCACACATTATAAGGGGCTGAGTGATCAGACATCCTTAGCAGTGGCATTTTATCTAGTGTTTTGTCTACATGACTTAAGAGGACTATAAAGAACATGGTTGCTGTAATGTGTGCTGTGTGTTTATACATTCACACAGGCACATTTGTGGAAATGCACGTGCCTATGGACAGCTTGCCTCCAGTCCAGAATAATCAACTATTGATGGACCGTGCAGTGGTTAATAGTTAATTGCATTTGACAATACGAAAAAGTCAGGAATAACTAATACAAAGTTATCAGAGCCAATCATTTACTAGACATTATAGTCAACCCATGGTGTGGAGCTTTCCGCTATCCCACACAGAACATTAAAATCTGGGATAATTGGTGAAGTACCAAGTGGGGCTTTATGGATTTGCCATTCATGTCTCAGCTAGCTCTAAGCAGAACAACAGGGGAGGTCTTTCTACTGTGAACTTTTCTTTACTTTCACCTCTTCCAGCTGTAGGAAGGGATGAGTTCCACTTTCAGCAATGTAAATGAACCATGATTTCAGTTTTATGAGGTCTTATTTCAGTAGCCTGCTTTGAATAATAAACAACGATTAACTTTCAGGGCACACAGAAAAACATACAATTTTTAAAGCACATCCTGTTTCAAGGACTCTCGGATATAAAGCATTTAAGAGAAATGAATTAATGAAACAAATGTGGGATAACAGCTAAAAATTGTTCCTGATACAGTGAGGTTGTCAATCTTTCCACACTTGTCATTATATATATATATATATTCGGCCTGATTTCCCAACTTCATTTAAGGTCCTTTGGGGAAGAACGAAGTAAAATAATGGGGAAGCATGTTCTTTCTCTAAGATTTATTTTGGGGGGGCCAGTCTAGTATGGTGCTTTAAAGGCTTACAAGAACAGCACAGGTTACGTGATTTCCTTTTGGCTTGCTCAATGGTGCAGTATGGTGCTGCTTGTACAGCCTTGTTTCTTGACAGCCCATTTAAGCAGGTTTTAGTGTTAACTTAAACTTATTAACAAGCTTAAGTACAGCATCGCATTTTATTTGGTTTTGCAAATGTCTGGAACTTTTCATGTGGAATTAGCAGAACTCAGTCTTAAAGCCTAATGAACTCAGATAAAACTCAGCAGGATATCCTGCTAGGAACTAATTTTTTTGTACAAAGACAGCTCTTTGGTCCTCTTTTTTTTTTTTTTTCTTTTTTTTTTTTTTTTTTTTTTTCAGTGCATTCATTGGCTTGTCTCAGAGGCTGGTGAACTATCAGCTCTCGTATTGATCTACTCTGGAGTCACTTGAAAACATAATTTTGAAAGCATCGTTTCAGCACCCCTCCTTGCTTGATCTCTTTGCTGTGGTGAACTGTGGCACAATTTTCCAAGAACTAGGATCAAAATCAATGCATTTTTTATGGTTAATAATACATATACATTTTTTTAAACCTTTACATCTGCCTAGTTGTATTTCAGATGCCTCTCTGTATGTTACATCTTCTGCTTTATTAAAACCTGTCCTAGGATTCACATCCCTCCACTCTAATTTAGCTACAAATTGATTCTTAAAGTATCACATTTAATAGCCTTTGGGGTTTGATGCACAAACTATTCTGACGTCTATTCATAGACCCTTATAATGGGACCCACTCCAGTTTATCCCTTGAACTGTCAGGCTCTCTGGGAAATAATGGCTCCTGACAGTTGTAGAGTTAAAATATAGGATTAATGATCAGCTTTTAATGTGCAAATGGGGTATTCAGCTTTCCTCTTACCCATCTTATTTAATGCAAATTCACTGTTGAAACAGGTAGCTTGAGTTGCTTCTCTAACTAAACATAGATTAATCTATCAGGGTAAATTCCTGAATCAAAATAGAAATTCGGATACACACCCCAGAGTAAATACCACACACTACATTTGTGCTGACTTACAACCAAGTATTTTTTGCCCTGCCAAACTCATCATCTATTTTTAAGGTTTCAAAACCTCACTTTCACACAAAAATAAAAATAGCTGTGCATTGCAGCAAGCAATTTAACCAGCAGGAAGGAGTCTGCCCTTCTCTATTAAATACAGCTGTAGAAAGCCCCATGGACTTTGATTTAATTGTTTCCAATAGGCCAAAACAATCTGCTACCTGCATTTAGTAAAAAGTAAAAAAAAAAAAAAAGTTATTTCTACATTGAAGTATGGAGCAGTTCACATGTTTTCATTATGAGATTAATAACATGGGTTTTAAGAATTGTATGGTAATTTTCAATTGTGGCATCCTATCAAAAAGCTATATACATAAAATTAGCGTATTTGTTTGGAAAATGTTAATTCGTTGAATTGGAAAATACTTTGGTATATGGTATATTAGGAAGCACTTGTCCATTATGTTCTGTAGTGACAGGCAGTGTTATATCTGAGGAATGGACCACTGAGAGGAGACATTGGATTAGAGTGAAATTTAGCAAACCTTGCACCTTTCTTGGAATATCTACAAGAAAAATGATTTGGCTGAGAGTTAAATACAAGTCAAAACATATAAAAATAAAATAAACACTAAGTCATACTGAAAAATCTTTCATTTTTTTAAGCCAGTCACACACCTGTCCATATGCTTCTCATAACCACTGGCTTTCCCAAGCACATGAAACAGAAAGGTGTTCTTCAAAACATGAGACTTAATCCTTGCAGTACTTGAGTGCCTTAAGCTGCCAATAAAGCAAAGAGTGAAGCCTCTTGTCTGCAATAATTCCTTTGAAAGTGGTAACATCCAAGCAGCAGGCACATGGGAGTACCCTGAGAAGTGATGGATGAGTAAGAAGAGCAAGAGCACGCAGCACCTCACAGACGTGTGGCTTCACGTGCCCTGTTACTATTGCTTATATCTTTGAGTGTATGCTTTAACACACAAACAGGGAAGAATACACTCACATTATTTGGTAAATCTGGTTCAAACAGCTTCTAAATGCCCCCAGGGATTTCTTTTGTTGTTTTGCTAACAGTGTCAATTTACTCTTTACCACTTGTTTCTAAGAAAGCAAAACAATATATCATTAATAACATAAGCTACATTTAAATTAAGCTCACAGACATTGTTTATAACATACTTTGCTATTCTGTGCTTCATTTTCCACTGCCTTCTACCTTGTATTCACAGCTGTGCAAAGCAAGTCAAAACAGCAGTGTAAATTAGGGACAGTTCAGATGGGAACATGTGGTTGCAGACATACTGATTAATATATATTTAATAGCCATAGCAGGCAGCGGGTCTCTAAATTGAGTGAAGCTCTGATCTGGCTCTCTGTGGGCCACAGGATGCTCGAGCTGCCCTCTGCACTGTCCTTTGCTGGCAATTAGTTCTGCTGTGTCCCTCCTGCTGTACTGTCCTGGCAGTGTGGTAGGATGGAAGGGGCACACAACCCCTGGGAGAAGAAGCCAGAAAAGAAAAAATAGAAAAATAAATAGGAAATATAAGAAGCAATGGCTGTTTTCCCAGGGAATCAGCTCCCTCTCCCAGTTCACCACGTGGCTGGGCAAACAATGCCAAGGACAACATGAAGTAGTGGCAAGGGAAGGGGGAGAAGAGGCTGCTGGCAGCACTGCTAAGTTGCTCATCAAATCACTCCAGGAGAAATAGAAATATTGCAAATAGTGCCAAGGAACGTGCCTTCCACAAGAGGCAGCAAGGAAATGATGGAGATACAGCTCCTGCTCCAGCTTCTTCATGCCCTGCTGCCACCATACATTCCAGGCTTCCTGGGACAGAGCAGGAGTGCTATTTCCCCAGCATAAGGTATTGTTTGTGATGCAGCACACAAGCAGCAAAGTCCTCAGACCTGGAGCTTTAGTTTTCAACATCCCAGGGGTTTGGGTTTGTGCTGGCTCCAGAAGGCCTTCAGCTTGCAAAATGGTTATGGCACTTTGAAGTTAAGCTCACAGGTTTTAAATTGTTTGACTGTTTCTTTGTGTTTTGAGAGAATTTTTTTATGGAGATGTTTTTAGATAGATATTTATTCTATGATTCTGTGATTTTTTAGACTTTCCGCAAAACCTTTTTAGAGCACACAACTGAATAATTTTAGTGGAAAATTAGATTTTGTGTTTATCAAGTTTCATTGAGAAATCTTTAAGTCACTTGTGGCTGATCTGATTTCTTTGCCACAGCCAGTAAACTTTAATATTTCCTTTCCAATTCGCTTGCTCAGAATTTACAAACAGAGGCCTCCAAAAGTACAGCTCTCAACCAGGCAGAAAAATTTTCACTAACTCAGTGGGCAGAGCTGAACATAGTTTGGGATTCAACTAACAAGGGGGAAGCTAGGAACTGGGATAGATGCCTGAGGTGCAATTTGAGGGAAAAGGAGGCTGCAAGGAAGGGGAGCTGGGAGCACCCCAGAAATCAGCCAGGGCAAAGACAGGAATCACAGCCTCCTCCCAGCTACCCTCAACACATCAGTGCACTGAACTTTGAAAAAGGCATCGATGGATCAGAGTGTCCTTGGTGTTTCGCTTAGCCTGGCTTTTGTGACTAATGTTTGTGGAAAAAAGGGACGGGCCTGTGATGGGAGGATGGGTTCCAGCCCACGGGTTTGAAGGTCCATCTGTCCCCCTGTTTTCCCCAGAGGTTGCTCTTGAACCACAGTGCACAGTGTTCTTTTTTTTTCTTTCTTTCTTTTTTTTTCTTTTTTTTTTTCTTTTTATTTTTTTTTAAGCTATTAGCCTAAAATAAAGTCAGGATTGGAAACTCTCAGAAACTGGAGTCTGAGCTCCTAGGGCTAAGGGGGTACCCCCAGCTCAGCCCCACACAACTCCCTCCTGCCTCACGCCAGGGGGCTGATCCTGCATGGCTGAAGTGAGGCTTACTATCCCCTAGTCTTGGCCTGTAGCTCTTCATTCACCTTTCTGTTTCATTTTGGTTGATTTTTGTTTGTTGGTTTGCTTGCTCGCTTGTTTCTTTGTTTCTTTGCCTTTCTTTGCTTTTCTTTATTTATATTTTCTGACCTTGCAGAACTTTCCAATGGCCATGCAAAATCTTTTGGAAAGTTCCCATCTGGGGCAGAAATCCTTCCCGACAGGTTCAGCAAAGACTGACATTTAATAGAATTGCTTCAAATTCTTTAAAATTGGGGTTTAAAATGGCTTGGGCACCAGTTGCAGCATGAACTTGATCACAGCACAGCAGAGGGTGTGCAAGAAGGTGCTGTTTCTGTTTCCCTGCATTTTTACAGCTGGTTTATATGCTGTTTGGATGTAAATATGGGGTCAGATTCAATCCCAGTCAGCACTGGTGATATATCTCCTGGTGATATAAACCCTGAATACCAACCCTGAACCCAAGGTGGAAAATCGGTTGGTAGATGGGTTTGCCATAACTGAAACCCACCATAAGCTATCGCTTAAAGAAAAACAAATCTAATAAAAGTGAGACTGACAGCTGAAAGGGCAACTGGATGGTCTGGTTGCAGGGATGCACGTGCAGTCCTGTGGAGCTGAATGGATGGTCTTGTATTCCCATATTTACTAAAAAGACACCCTATTAGCACTAGCAACCTGCAGGGAAACCAAACAAACAAACACACCCTTCTGGGGTTTCCTTCTCCTCCCCATCCCCCTGCCTTGTTATTTTTAAAACAGGAGCACAGGGGCAAAAGAGCAATCCTTGCCATTGCCAGCCAGTAAATCTGGTGAAACAATGGGACAAATAGTTAAGAAGGGAGAAAAGGGAGACAGAAAATAATGGGGTCATGAGCAGTTGAAAGGTTTGGCCAAATCCAACCTTTGTTTTAATGTAGTTTTAAACCAGCAGAATTATGTCAGGCAAAAATTCATCTGCCTAGCTTTTGGGATTTTTTATTTTTTATTTTTTTTTAATTTTTAAGAATTAATGCCAAAGAAACTCAGTTCATATGGTGGAACCAGAAGATGCAGTGGGAAAAAGTATGTTTTATTCTTCCTTGCAACAGCTGTTAAACTGCAGTGTGTAAAATCATATATAGGAGTAAAAAATATTTAAAAAAAAATAATTAAAAAGTCTTAAAATCCTTATATCTCTCTCCTTTAAGCTGGAAAAGAGTTCATAATAAAGTCCCAGTCACTCCCTCAAAATCATCTAACATCTTCATACCCAAGCAAACAAGGGGAAAGCAGGAAAGCAGGCTTGACATTGATATTACTGGCTGAAAGAGATTATGTAGTTTTCCTCTCCCTTGCACTCCCCTCACTTTATAAATCAGCACATTTACCAGATTAATTTATATTGCGTGTATATGCATGTGTATTTATAAAAGAAAGGGTTACAAATCCCCTCCCTTAAAAAAAAAAAAAAAAAAAAAAAAAAAAAGGAAGGAAAAAAAAAAAAAGAAAAAAAAAACCACAACTGTTTTACATGAGGTTTTAAAATCAGCCAGAACTAAACATTGTAGTTCAGGAGTTGCTCCTCTTGCTGCATAGCACCCTTGCAAGACACTTTGGGTGCAGTTTCAGTGATCAAACAAGCTACAGCCCTACCCCTTCCCTGGGCCATGCCCCATATTGATGATGCACAGGAGTGCATTAGTGCTGCTGCTTATCTGACTCCTTCCTGAGCCAATTTAAACAACTCATCATTTTTTTGCTGGGTTACTTTTCAGCTGGTTTGAGACTTGAAAGTGAGTCACAGGGAGGTCAGGGGAGCACCAGGGCCAGCAAGAGGGCAGAGTCTGGAAACACATCACCAAGTCCAAGGTGAGGATGGCAGCATGCATTGGGACACTGTTTCTTGCACCATCCAGCTTTAGTTTCTCCCACTCTCACTATTTATTTTGAAAAAAAATTGAACAGGAATTAATCCAATTGAAGACTGTCCAGACAGATCTGCTGCTCAGTGCAGCTCAGTGGGCAGCTGTGCCAGCATAGCAGAAGCTTTTGAAGAGCAGAAGCAAGAGTGGGCATCCAGGGACAAGGATGCACTGCTCCCTAAAAAATACATTGCTTAGACTGGGACTGTTTTTTGAGGAAACAGTGTCTCTGATTGAGAATTTCCTGATGAAAAAAGAAAAAGAAACAAACAACAACAACAACAACAAAAAAAAACACCACCACCAAAAAAAAACCAAAACAACAGTTCTTAAATCCAATGTGTTTGTTACAGACACGTCTGTTAATGAACTTCTAACCAAGGTTCAGTTCACTCTGGTTCTTCTCCCACGATTCAGTGCTTAGTGTCCTCAGAAGACAGTAATTATCAATCCTAAAGCCAACAAGAATGATGTCATTTTTAGTTCATCGAATACCAGGTATCCCAAGGGTGTCCTTCACCAGAAATGTAGCAGTTCTGAAACCCGTTTTGAATTTTGGCTTTGGTGGGAGGGAGGGTGGTAACTTTGGGACTAAAAGCATTTGAAAACTCAAAATGCATCACGGAATAATGACTTTCTGACAGACTCTGCAATAGGCTACCAACATGAGTAATAGTTGACATTTCAGACTCTGTGTGACCCCTGGATATTTTCTAGCCTCCCCCCCCCCCCTTTTTTTTTTTAATTATTCCTAAACAATAAGTTTCTGAATAACTGCAAAATACAACAACGTAAACTATGCTGAATACATCGGAATACCTATATGCTGGATGTAGTCATTTTAACCACACCATCTTGCAATAAAGGTTGATTTTACATGTGAATACTACAAACATGTAACCTATTGTGCAATGTTGTTTTTAAGTCAGATGGCAAAATAGATGAGATCACAATATGATGCAGAGATCACATGGTAATTCCTGTGTAGTCTTACTGGATTTATTCTGAGGAGTTATTGAGGCTTTCTGCAGAGATTGTATAATAGCTGCAGTGGAAATAGGCAAGCTTTTCTAATAATACTGTTGAACAAATCAGGACTTTCCAATATCCAACCAAAGCCTGATTACACTCATTGAAATACTAATGTCAATATTTATTAACTAATATTAAAATTACTGTCATCTCATTTTTGCAGTTAGCCAGAAAATCATTATGTATCCCTTTTCAAAAACCATTGACTTTTCCTTAGCACAGAAAACTCTATTATCAGTCTTTATAAAATATTTATGGCTTTCCCTGACATTCTCATAATATCCCTAGGAGAACAATCAGCATTCCTTTCGCTGAAAATAAGACAAACCTTTTCTCCCTTAAAAAAATAATTAATGAATTAAATATGAATGATACTCAAGCCAGAAAAGTATAAAAGCTACTGCCCATTCATCTGCCATGCCAATGGGTGATGTGGGTCATTTCCTTTTCTTTTAGGAACAATCACAGGAATCTGGTTTAACTGCTTTATTATTATTATTAGGAAAAAATTGCTCCTTCGAGAAGCTGTCTTGAAGTGTCACTGAGGGGCAAATTATTATTCATTTCACACCTGATAATATGGAGAGTGTTACCAGGCTGAATGGAGGGAGCTGCGCACTGATTCTGTGAGGGCTTGTTTCGTGCCCTTGATTGTTTGTGCCACCATTTCCCCATGAACAGCAAGCCTCCTTGCCAACGTCTGGGGCAGGGCTATTTTCAGAAGTGCTGCATCACCCGTATTTTCATTGGAAGCTGCTAGAGCTCTACACCGTCTCACATTTTCATGTTACTGCAATATTATTTGATGCTGATTTCCCCTGCTATACCTGATTTACAAACTGTGATGTGTCAGCTTGCATCTTACTGTTTGGATTTTCACCTGTAACCATTTTGTAAGGGGAAAAGATAAAAAGGGGAAAACCCCCGATATCCCTGCAGGATCCATATCAACAATGCCAGCTGTTTAGTTCGCAATTTCTGCCTTTGTTCAAACTTTTAGCACGCATTTGGCTTGTTGCACCTCTCTGTGTACTTAGCTGCATCGCCATGGCAATAGGAAAAAAAAAAAAAAAGAAAAAGAAAAAATACACAACACAATGATGCAGATTTGGAGAGAAAGGAAGAAAAAAGATAAACCACCACGGTCATGTCAAGGCTCGATGAGGTCGGAATTGGCTAATTTATCTGTGAAGTTAAGAGACATTCAATTTGAAAGATCAGAGAGGTTAAGAGGAGTCTTGAAGTGGAAAATTTCCAATTCATAAACATACAAAGGTGTCCAACATGAGGGTCTGGATTTCCCTAAATTGGGTCAAATAAGTCAGCCTTCACTCAGATAGGACACCCAATAAAAATCCTCAACTAAGGACTGGAGGACTGGCCTAGCACTTTTTAAAGAGACATAGTAGAGAAACTAAGATTCAGCTTCTATCTTTATCAAATAATTTAATAATATATATTTATAGACATATAAATGATATATATGATTATCATATAAAGAAATAGACTAATTTCTATTTACACACACATATATATGATACTATTTACATAAAATAGTAATAAAATTAGATATTTTTTTCCCCAATTTCTGACTATTTCTATCTTTTGCCTTTAAATTCTTTTGGCTCAAGTATTTGCAATTCCAAAATCCCAGTGTGGTGCTAGTTCAACTCAAGCATCTAGAGAGATCAGCCAACATGGACAGAACAGTATAAGAGTTTCACCAGAGAGTTCAAAGGCTAATCTTGCAATCATTTACTCATGCGAATATCTTTAAGCTCAATAGCATTACTCTAGTGACAATGGTACTCTGACAGAAATTGAATCTTTCAAATGCTTGCACAGTTGAATAATTTTATGCATCTGAGTAGTCCTCTTCTGTGGAGCTACTGCCTTGTGCCAAGCTAGCCATGTGCAGATGCATTTCCGAGGAGTAGAGGGTTCCCCGGATAGTGATCCTGGGGGTTTATGAGAGTAAGCCATATTGACCAGTGTGTGAATAAAGCATCGTACATCTGATGAGGCTATTAGCAACGCATAAAAATTCATCAAGCAATATCGATGAAATGTAAATCTAAATTTTAAAGAACATGTAGATTTTATTTTAAGCGGGGATTTTTAACGTGAAAATGTATCTTTAAAAATTCACTGCAGCAAGATCAGTAAATATAAATAAAACATGTGAAGAATATTAATCTTAGTAAAATTGAAGAAGCAAGCTGTCAATGACTGTCAGACACAATATGAACTGACAGTTGCATGGCTTACAGTCTGACACCGGGATCGTTACCTGTCTGTTTCTCTATCAAAATACCTACAGGGAATAAGAGTTTGCAGATTGCAGGCATGGGTGGCAGTGGGGAGAGGGGAAGAGTGGTGAAAATGGAAGCCTAATGACAGCTGTGAAACATATGTATGCAACATATTCATTAGGATTAATCATCAATCTTAAGGAATGGCTTACGTCATTCATTATCATCATTACTGGAGAAGAGCTTTAAAATAGCATCCTTATCTTGCAGATCCCACTCTCCCCCCACAATCAGACTAAAAAAAAAATAAAAATAAAAAAATAAATAAAAAACAGACCCAACCCTCTCCTTAACTGCAGGAGAACTGCAATGTGTGTATGGCTGCCACATACACAAAACATGTGGATGAATGTTTAATTGGGTTCATGCATTGATAAAGCTTGCAGGACAGGGTCAGAGAGTATCTTCAGATGCTCATGCAAAAGGACACTGCAGGCGTGACGCTCATCTGCTCTCACAGCGGTCTACCCTGGGAACAGCCATCCCAGTAGGTGTTGATTTAACTTTGGGACTATATGGTGACAGGGTGGCTGTGGTCACAGAGATCACAGAGTGTGTTTCCTCTGGGCTCCCAGGATGCTTAAACTTTGTGTGAATATTTATATGACTGGGAAAGAACTGCTGGGGACACTTCTGTTCTTGACAGTCCCTTTCCATAGCTTTAATACCAGCTTTACGCACACCCATGAGTCCTTGCTATGAGTTAAGCACAGTGGGCTGAGATTAGTTA
Source organism: Anas acuta (assembly GCF_963932015.1). Lineage (NCBI taxonomy): Eukaryota > Metazoa > Chordata > Aves > Anseriformes > Anatidae > Anas > Anas acuta. Next base: position 97,001,666 of record NC_088980.1, on the reverse strand, counting down.
CACTAGAAAAGCTTGAATAAGTGTGATATTCCCAGGGATCAGCAGAGAAGATGGGTCAAGATCATATCCAGACATGGAGCCACTTGAATATCTTTTTGTGCTTGTTTTGGACAATTAGGTGCACAAAACCACTGATCTGTTCCTATTTACTGTAACGGCAATTGGCCAGAGAGGCTGGCACATGCGGAGCCTCCATGATGTCACCACACTGAATTCTTGAAGGAATACCTGTTGACAAACAGTACTGCATGCAAGAAATGCTCCAGGGTTCATTTAACCCTTAAAGAACAACCATAACCAGGCTTGCAAGCAAATCAGGATCCTGTTATCTTAAGACTTTGGAATACACACAAAAGATAGGAAAAGTCAGTTTTATCCCCTTCAAATCTACAACTGCACCTTCATATGCTCTAAGGTGAGGTGTCCACCAGTCTCAATGTTTCCATCTTCCCAGGCTGTCTGGCTTGGGAAAGCCACTGTGGATCATAGGTGCCTTGTCTGTGTTCTAAAACATCTGAGTGGCTTTCCTGGATAAATGTCAACTAAAACAATACACAGTTGGGTGAACAACACAAACTTTTTCTATTAAATTTTGTTCGGTGTTAAAATGTGTATCCATTTCCATTTCTCCCATGCTGAAAAGTCTTCATGACTCCATGTCATAAACATTCATGCAAGAAAGGAGTACTAGTACTTCATGGAAGATTTTATGCACGTATATACTGAAGACTCATTTTGAAATGTATTTCTTGCAAGGCTTCAAGAAGAAACCAGATGAAGGTTGCGATCATCCACTCTAGGAACAGAAGTAATACCATGTGACAAATCACCATCAAAAATGCAGGTGTGGTGGCAAGTATTTAATATCAGCTAGAGAGTGAAAAACAGCTCATAGGGAGAATCTTTGCAACATTTATCAAGAATTCTAATGACAAATACATAAATATAATGCAATTTCCTGCTAGCTACAGCTTGTTAAAACTTGACTGAATCTCAGAATTTCAGCAGAACATTTCATTAAAATTTCAGCTGCCAAACAAAACTAAAACACATTGTTAATGATAATTTACAAGGCAGAATTTCATGATTTTCAACTAGTTTTACCAAGTTAACTAGTAGAAAAAAAAATGGCATTAATGAAATGCATTCCTAAGGACTCCCTATGCTATACCAGTGAATGTGAAGACAATGGACAGAGCAATAGGAAGAAGTCTCACTATTCTCATACAGCTTGTTTTTACTTTATTTTTAAAAAGTAGAAAACTTGGTATGATAAGTCTCTCACACTTGGTAATTTCCATTAAAAAAAATCACTGAAAAGTAAAGAAGAAGAAATGTGTATATGCATTGTATTATATTATCCAGGTATTTGTTTTTATTTAAAACTGCATAGCTATTTAATATTAATACGTTGTAGATGGTAAAGTAGTTATTTTCAGTTCTTCCTTGAGTAGAATTCCCATACTAATTATTTATAATTATTTCTTCAGCAGCAGTAGCTACAATCTGCAGCTCCAATCTCTAATCTCTTTAAAGAAGGCACTTTTACAAAATGTAGAAGGACTGCTTGTCCCTAAAAGCTACAGAGCTGATTGCAAACTTCAAAGTGAGGAAACAATATCGTCTGATTTCATATTTGCTCAGGATACAGTAGAGTCAACATTATGACTGGTATACTGCGTAACAAAGGTAATTTCCAAAGGCATACTAGCCCACGCTAGAGCCAGAAATAGCATAAATTACACAATCCATTATGTAGACACCTTTTCATACCACAGATGAAGTGGATTTTGGTGTGGGTTTAGCAGGCAGGAAGTTAGTACCCATCATGATTCATAACATCATCACCCTGTCCTACAGCAGATGTTAGAGGGTCTGGACTTCCTATTGTCCTCTCTGCAGGTGGAGTTCCAGCATGCTAAAGTTGACAATATTCCCACTGCCATGTCATTGCAGCATGTACACTGAATTCCTAGGATATTAAAAAACGTATGCACTTAATTCCTATTTGTTTAACAAAATACCAAACCCTTTGGGACAACAAAAGCAAAATTTTCCCAAGGTTATGGCCATAATTTATGTGGAGATTTCTTCCGCAGTGGCAGGGGCCTCAGGCAGTGACTATATGCTTTCCTGTCTCCCTCCATCTCCTCCCTCTGGTGTCAGTCGTGATGTACGCCATGAAAGTTTATCTCTTAATGCTAAGGATTTGACCTGGGGACTACAAACAGGTCTTAGTCGGGGTCACAGAAAGGCAGAGCTAGGAAATGGAAGGCTTTGGAAGGCTTTTTTTTTTTTTTTTCCCCTGTTTTTCTTGCACATTCTTCAAGCAGCTATAGGAACAAGTCTATTTTCATTCTCTGTTGTGTTGTTTGGTTTGGCTTTTAAAATTAACCTAGATGAGTTCAAACCCAAAATCCTAGCCATAATGATTCCTCTTTTTTAACTATACTCTTTTCCCCATGCTTCAATAACCAAGTGCAGTAGTCCTTTGATGTTAAGAGGAGACTAGACTTTCAAAAGTTCATGTAGAGAAAAAGCCTGCCCATCTCTGCAGTGGTGATGCCTTTCTAGGATGGGAAGCCCATGGGAGATGGCCACGCTGAACCTCCCTCCCAGCTTCCCAGGCATTGGACCATGGGCAGCAGGGAAGGGTACCTACAGTACTTGCACAGTGCTCAGGAATTCACCCCAGGAGCACAGAGCATCTCAGGAGATTGAAGGATAAGCTTTTGAAGATGTCCTGGTGACTAATTCCTATAGCACCCAAGAGATGTAAGCACTTTGTCCTTAAATCAAGTGTGCAGAGTGAGAAAGAGGCAATCAGGCAGGGAGCAAGCACCCTTAAGCACACACATTTTTGAGTGAAATATTTAGGCAGAGGAAGAACTTACTTCCTTCTAAGAACCTGATCCACAAGTGAAAGATACCTGAATTTGATACCTTTGGATCAAGGCTTTATGACGTCTGTGTATAACCATGAAGAAGCACTCTCATTCGGGCAGAAAGCATCCCTTTTACTCAGCCAAAATATGCATTTGTACTAGGCTTATTACCTTCCTCCTAGACACAGCAAAGTTCAGTCTCTACTACTGACATGCAGCCCTCCAAGGTCTGCTTGATGCTATGGGCTTGGGTGCAGTGCACCGCTTTTCCCCTAAAGCTGTAAGAGCCACAGTGTTCTGAATAAATTACTGTGGAGGTCTTGCTATCACAGCTGGACCCAGATGATACAAGTTCGGTTCCTAAGCCACTGTTTGGACATCCAAGTGACATTAGCTAAGCCTCAGTACAGCTCACCTTACTGAATAAAAGCAACAGAAGACACAGATGCTTAGCAATTTTGTTCAGGGCCAAAAGATAGATTTCAATGTCTAACCTATGTTTAAAAATACACTCTGTAGTCTGAAAAAGCCTTTCTTAAAGTATGGCACATTCTAAATGTATATGGTAATTTAAAAATATACTTAGTTCATATTTCTTACTTTTAAATTAAAGTCCTTCATTCTAATGGTTTTTCAGTAAAAGTAATATAGACATAAGCACCGACTTCAGACCTGTCCAAAGCAATGAAAGCAATCAGTGGATAGAATAAAAAAGGTGTTTCCTGGGTGTTCATGGACGTACAGGTTTGACTTCAGGATGGAAATTAACAGGAGGCTAAGAGATAATAAAATCACCAGGGACCTGCTTATGCCACTGTTATTTACATGAAGCCTGATCTTGACCTGTATACAATTAAAGCTTGAGGAGTAATGACATTCTCCCTCATCCAAGATTTCTGGAAGTACTGAATATTAACTTACTCTTAATGCATTCCTTAAATTGATAAACAAGCAGAACTGGCCCCTTCATAGGTAACACAGCAAATAAGGAAATCATCAGGTTCTTGGGAAATGAATGCTAGACATTATTTTACTCCACTAGGGCTGCATGCCCTATCCAAGAATAAAAACTTTCTGTGTGGAACAAAGGAAGTTTGATAAAAACACACACACACACATTCCTCTCTGCTCCCTTATTTACACATTTTATATGTGAACCAATAAACCACACATTTTTCATCCATGCTATTCATATTGAGCAGGGAGTCATGACAGAACAGTGCAGGCTGGTAAAAGCTTTCAGTGACAAATTTAACCCATCTGGAGTGTTGAAGATCACCCGATTGTTTCAAGATATTTTTAGTGAGAAGGATAGTTAGTCTTTAAATTAAAAATTAAAAATCTCTGTCCTCTGCCAGATGCTTTTACTACCTTGTCAAGAACTTCACATTTTTGCCTGTTAGTGATAATCGGATGGTTTGAGGCTTAAGTGTTTACTAGAAGACAAAATATGGTTTATTCTATGCCTGATAGCCAGTTTACATATTCATGTATACTTCTCCATCTTCATGATAGCTCTATAAACTTTATAATTTGCTGTATTAGGAAACTATCATCTGTTTTACACTGTAGCAAAACATAACATTTTTGTTTCACTCTGGAGAGAATTCTGTGGTCAGCCTGCATGAAAAATTGAATTTTTATATGTTAATAAGTTGCTATTGATCTTACCCACAAGAACAGTATTCTAAAGCAAGGACCTGAGTGTAACCATACAAATAACATGAACCAACAGCCATGTGTAAAACTATCCAAAAATGCGCTGTGAAATCTTTATTTATTATTCCACTCTTAAGTCACAGTCCAGACCCCGAGTGATCCACAGAAAAAGGCCTGTGAACCTTTCCCTCTGGGCTGCCCGTCACTGTTCTAAGTGGGACTTCAGTCACCATCAGTGTCTCACCTCACGTCACCTGTTGAAGTTAATGACAAAGCATCATCAAGATGATGAGGCACTTGCGGTTTCTTTAAGGCAGCCCCAACCCTAAGGAACTACCTGAATTCCAACTGTGACTCTAAGATAATAACTTAATTATGGGTAACACCATCCTGCATAGGATTACACTATGCAAGAATGAGACGTGTTTCTCATTTCTTCTTCCCCTGTCTCCACACTTACCATATCTCCTTTTACCCTTTGCTCAGTTCTCTTCTGCCTCTTCTATGTTTTTTTCATCTTTGTCTCTACTTCAGCTTTAGTCTAAACTATTCCCAATATCCATCCTATTTAGCATTCGCATTGTCCCTGTTCCTGACTTGTGTGCTAGCCGTGTGCTATCAGGAGTTCAGAGAGCTCTCCAGAAGCCACAGCTGCTGAAGAGATGTAATTTTTACTAGAAAACCCTTCTGAATTACAACTCTGTCCTGAATGTGAAACTTATTTATTATTTAAAATTAAGACTCTTCATACAGAAATCTTGACATTCTTCTTGTTTTACCTGAAATTAGATGTGAATTGTGTAAGTGATATTTTCAGCAAAATCCTAAAGCCAATGTGGAGAACTTCACATAAGCCTAGCATAACAGCCCATGCAGACTGGAAGGCTAGCTTTCATTTTTGTAATTGTAATCAACTTGTTACACATGTAGAATGCGCAGCACCACTGGTATCTCAGAGAAACTTTGTGCCAAAATGCATCAAACCTCTGCAGCTTTTGGTTCATTGTGAGTCAGAGTTGGCATGCTGCAGAAGCTATACATTTTCAATGCATGCTTATATTTGTAGCATGTGTTTGATTTTACTATAACAAAAAACATTCGTATTTTTATTTTTTTATATATTTTTATATTTCTCTATATTTTTATTTTTTAAAATTTATAACTGTGGATTCTAGGCTTTCTTTAGTGTTCAAGAAAAAAAAAAAAGGCATTTAATACATTGCAATTTCAATAGAACTTCATGCTTTTGTCCTGAGACCTTGAGGTACTTCAAACACATATCTGAATATCAGCAATGCTTATATAATAGCTAAGGAAAATATCTCAGGATGCAAAATGACTCATTTGAGGCCAGAAAGGGAATCAGAGGTGGAGCTGGGAGTAGAAGCCCAGACTTCTGTCTGCTGCTCCTCATTCATTGACTGCCATATGTCTGCAGTGACTTTCATCTGAAGAGTGAAGTCCGTGCCTCTAAGAAGTAGAAAGCATTGTATTTATCTATCTCTCTGCTGCACATGTTCAGAGAGATTTATAACTTGTATATATTATAACAGTATATTTGTTGCCAATGGTAAGCCTAGATGACATCTGGTCAGAGATGTCATCGTGTTTTCAGACTACCTTGGCTTCTTCCTTTCACTAATGCCTTGAAATTCAGACTAAATATATAAAAAGGTTCACTCTGAGCATATATACACTGAAATAATGCATAATGTCTGATAATTAGCCTTTCACAGTAATACTGAGACCATAACCCAACTGCAACCAACACAAACTTTGTTTTGTTTTGAGTTTTAGAGAAACATATAAAGCTTCCAAGACACTCCAAACAGGTATTCAAAGTTAAGCCAACAGCCATTGTTTGCATGAATCTTTATAAAATAAAACCACAGTCATTATTCAGTTCCTTTTCTGATTCTGTTTCTTGCATGATCCTTTAGAGTACATTGCATCCTTAATCCTATGCTGCCAGCTGCACACATTCTCTGAGATCCAAGTCTTTATACTTAATACAGAACACACTAGTACCAAATTTGTACCATTACACTGCCTGAAGTAATTATCCTTAGAAATTGAGCAACTATTGTTTAACTTAACATTATCTTTAGCATCAATATTAAAAGATAAGATAAATTTTAAAAATGAGCTTTCAGAAAACACATCTTCCACCGAAAATTGCTGTAAGAAGCTAAAGAAAGCAACAAAGAATTAAATCTGTTCCACAGTGTTTTGATGTGTCTAGAAAAACAAAACAAAACAAAAAAAAAACCACAGTTTTACATTAAATTCCATTTAAGTTCACTATTAAATTTCCCAGATGTTTTAAAATGGCATCTACTAAGTGTTTTCTATTATATTCTGCATAATGATATAATATCTCCTAGAAAGTGAATTAGCAAAATACATATCTGAATGATTTTTATACAAAGTATGTGTTGGTACTGCACAGATTTTGAAAACAGTAAGAAACGGTCAGGTAAGTTTTTATTTCTGTAGCAGTAGATGTTCTGCTGCCCCATATCTGCAAAGCTAAAAAGATATTCTTTATCTTTTCAAGCATTAAAGAAATCTTGAATAATTCATACCCAGAAGTATTAACTCTACAACAACAACAAAAAAAGAGAGAATTTCTTTTATAGGTTTCCCAGTTTGAAGACATTTCAAAATATTTGTGAGATACTAATTTTACAAATGTAATGTCCTTGGGAAATGAAACTTGATGCCTGCTTCCCTAATCAGCCTTGACTCCTTGTTTACTTTATGTATTATTCAGTTTCTGCCTACTCTGTCCTTATTGAAAAAAAATAGATGAAATTCCTGAATAGTGGCAGAATGGGTATTCTTAATTATTCGTGGCTATCATAAGATTTCAAATCACTACTGAATTCTTGGATTACTTTAGAGTATGTTTCAAAAGTTTGGATAAGAGGGAGAGATGGGAGAGAGAGATAATGAGGCATGAAACTATTTTTTCTTCAGCCATAAAAATGAAAAGTTATAAAAGACACTGAAAAAAAAAGGGGGGGGGGGTTGCGAGGGAGGAATCTAATTTTTGCAGCTTTTCCAGCCAGTCTGCATCTTGGCAGGTAGATTTATCAGTAAGAAGACACTGAAAAGCTTTACCTTTGCTCTGCTTTTATGATGTATCACTTCAAAAGACTGAGCAACTTGGGAAATGAAAAATCATCTTTGTTAAACAGGATAGCAATTGTAATTTATTTCTCAGGTATTCTGAGTGCCTTCTTCAGCATAGTCAGCATGCTGGTCTTTGGGGTGAGATTATGGTACTTGCTACTAACTGGACTTAGGACTCCAAGTTGGTGTGAGTATAATTTCTCTATTACAAAGCCCTGGGAAAAATAAGAAAAAATAAGAAAAAATAAGAAAAAGTAAGAAAAAAAAAAAGAAAAATAAATAAAAATAAAATAAAATAAAATAAAATAAAATAAAATAAAATAAAATAAAATAAAATAAAATAAAATAAAATAAAATAAAATAAAATAAAATAAATAAAGGACATCAGAATTGGAGAATTTGTTAACCTTGGAAGAAGAATCGCGTAAGGAATTTCAACAGCTACAAGCCCAGTATTATTTAAAATAAACTACTAAAATGATCAGATTGAGCTCTTCATTCCTGCAGTGTGTTTCATACAGCTTAAAAGCATTTCTATGCCCTCTGGATGTTTTAGGCTTGCCAGTTTAGTATTAAGGCAGGGGCTGGCTCCCAGTGGGTGCTGCTAGTGTGCCGACCCCGTTCCTGGCTGCAGTCCCTGCAGCACTGTCAGCACCTCCTATGCCACCAGCAGACCGCCCCATGAAACCCAAAAGCCCTGAGTTCAAAAGGGGAACAGGCTCATGAAAGGATGGGGTGAAACAAAAAAGCACAGTGCACAAGAGAAAATTTAGATAAGTTCAGTGTCAGACACGGAGATGTTCATTCATTCAAAGCATTAAGTGCCTCAATAAATCAGGAATATATGGGGAATAGGTTCTGAAAGACCAGGAAGAAATTGGAGAGGGGATAGGAGGGATGTGGCAGTGCCCAGGAACCAGCTCTTACATGAGGAAGGCTGTAAAATACATATCTTCATCAGGGGATGCTCCAGGAGATCTGTCAGCAGAAGATGCTGAAGGGCAGTTCCTGAAACCAAATTCCTGTCTCTACGCAAAACAGGTGGTAGTAAAGTCAGCAGTGTAATGTCAGCTCTGCTCCATCTCCTCACCTTGTGGTAGGGGGAGACTGAGATTTTGTTTGTGCACCCAAAAGTTTGTACCAAAAGTTTGGAGTCTCTGCTTCCATAGCCACAAGGTGCCACTTCAGGTGGTTCCAGCATTGTAAGAAATTGGTGGCCAACCAATGCCAGCACCTAAAGGCCACTGGGCACAGGTTAGATGGCACTACCATGATTTTCACCAACAACCTGAGCTCACGTCAAGTCAGTAAACTGGAAGGAAAAGGTACCATATCCTGCTAGCTGGCCCCTGAGTCAGGTCCCTATTAGTGGCTGCTCTGCAAACCAGTATCCAGCATCCTTTCAATTTTTTTTCCTTTAGAAACAAGGGGAAGCTCCCTGTTTATGCTTTTGCCCAATGGGAAGCTGTACATAAGCAGCTCATTTTAGTGCTTACCTTAAATTATTGCTCTATTTCTCTTACTTCTGTATCTTCAACAATTTTGTAAATTGAAAATGTATTGGCAAGCAATAAATGCAGTCCTGACATCTAACTCGTGCAATGTGTCACCAAAGGAACTCTGAATTGTTTTTCTTTTTGAAATAGATATTTAAAATGCAACCCACAGGGTTCAGGACTGCTTTCTGTATCAGAGTAGCACAGAAAAGACATATGTGATTATTATATTTTACTGTGGTGTTAAATATGTATGTACAGATGGAAGGACAGTTAGCAGACAACATTATGCAATTAGTTTTCAGAAAATAACTATTATGAGAAATTTTTCTTTTTTATCATGATACCAAACAGAGTCAGTAATAGAACTTCAGTTTCCAATACCACCAAAAAAATAATAAGCAATTGCAATGGCTCCTAAATGGAGGGAGTCCTTGTTCCTGTGTATTCAAAAGGCATGCATCATTAAAATACTAGAAAATATATACCTGCAGATTGATCCTGCTGTATTTCTGTGAAGTTGTTTTGAAAGTTGTACGGTTTTTACTACTGTTAAAGTACCTCCAGCTGAAGCCCAGTATACCAGGGAACAGTTTTAAGCCAGACTTCAGATTAGAAGACCTGTCTTTAAACTAGATGATGAGGCTTGTGTCTGTGGTGTGTCATCTTGCTTGGCAGCAGCAATGTGGTAGGGACTGCCTTATTCTATTCTTGGGAGGACTATCTGCAAGCGCTGGGCTAAGGCTTGAGCTCCTGCTGTATACTTTTACCCCAAGGAATGGAGAGTACCACTGGTGGACCCCAGGTAAGAGGACAAGGCAGCTATCTGCAGGTTTTAAACAGAAGATGCCTCCCCCAGATGTTATGATGCTGTGAGGTTGTGTACTGCTGGCTCTCCAACTCAAGAGGCTCCTCCTGTACACTTCAGCATTACTGAAATGTAGTTACCTCCAGCACACGTGAGAGCAGCAGTATGACAAAAGCCAAAATGGACAAAAGCCGCTGCAGATGAGGGAAACTTTTGCACACACACTAATGCAATACTTGTTTCTAAAAAGCTGCCATGAAGTCTTTCCAAGTCCATGCAGAACAGTTCTTTCAGGTTTCATGTTTCCACAGCTTTTTCCATTGAAAATCAACCTGGTACTCAGATTATTTACTTATTTATTCTACCTCATTTTTTTAACTAGAGAGCAATCACCCTAAACCCATCACTGTCATTTGTAGGCATTCCACAGACTAGTTAATTCTTATTCCTCATTGTGAGAGAGGGAGAAGTTATAATCCTTACCCTCACAGGAGATGAATTGCTTCTAAAAGCTCAAGATTGAAATCCTCCAAGATGTGTAACTTGTCTTTTAAAAATCAGTGGAGGCAAGGGTTACTAAAATAGGAGTAACATCCCTCCCAGATTTTTGGACGGATGAGCTTTCTTTGAACAATGGCAAAGCAGAGAACTAAATCCAGATGATCCAGTTCTGTGCCTTAACCAGTAAGCCATCCTTTATCTCTGACAGTAACATCTGATGAATTGGATCGGGCAGGATATAAAACACGATTACAACCTCAGGTTGGAGTCATAGGTCAGCTCTGCAATCACCTCAAGCCCGGGATTTTACTTGGTGCCATGTGTCTGAATAGTAAAATGGGAGATAAAAATATAAAAAATTACACTTTTTTTTTTTTAGATACATGTGTTAAAATTATGATCTTAGCTTTGCACTTCTGCTGATTGTGATTTTACTGTTGAATTACCAAAAAGCCCCCAACAATTTACTGGAAAAGAAACTCCAAATAAGAAGCCAGCTCGGTCAACTAAGTTCTTGGTTGGATTTTTACCTTCACTCTAATGAGCCCTGTGGTGACTGGAGGCATATATTTTGTCAAACCAAGGGCAGTGAAATACTGCAAGCCTTTTTTTTTTTTTTTTTTTTCTCCTGAAGAGACCTCAGAATGAACTTCATCCATTGAATTTGCTAGAAGCAAAGGGGTTCTGTCATTTTCTTATTTTAAGATAGGTCCAACCTACGTATCTTCCTAAACGAGGCTTAGAGGAAGACGCTTTCTCTTTAAGGAAGGATGTTGCATGGAACTGATAACACCCCTTCCAAAAAAAAAAAAAAAGACATCTAGGAAACTTATATACATCTGCATTATGGAAGTAAAATCATTCCCACTTACTCTGTTCATGGTGCTAATTGCCAGTCCAACCACCTATTCTCCAGCCAAGCTTTGTGAAAAAAAGAAGTGAAAAAAGTGCTTTTGTTATGCCTGATTCTTTCAGCTCAAATAATGTAGCTTTATGGCTAAACAATTATTCTGATAGTGAAATGTCATAATAAACTTCCTTATTGCCCACAATTCTTCTCAGGTGCTATGTTCACAGGCAGTGTACAACAGCAATAACAACAGCAGCTCATGCATGGAATTAGGAGAGAATCTGAAGACCTACAGAAGCAAGACTCAACCACCACTGAACATCTGGAGACCTGGGAGCCCTCTTACAGACTATATTAATGATTTTGACTTTTCTGCCAGTGCCCAGAGTCTCAAAACAAACAAACAAACAAACAAAAAACAACAACACCAAAACCAATAAAGTTTTTTTGAGGACATCTTTTGTGCATTGACAACTCTTGACCTATATGAAAGATGGCCAATACCAAGATGGTGGCATCATATTTATGTTTGCCACGTGAAAGAGAATGAGGGTCCCAAACACAAGCAGCTCTTCACTGCCTACAGAAAGGCAACCAGCCTCATCCTTCCATTCACCCATCATATAGATCAACTCAGCAAATAGGCCCTCCCAGGTACAGCTGGGAAATTGTAGCATTTTGACTGACTCAGGCCAGGTGGTGTAGGTTGATGGCTATTTACAACAACCACAAAATAGTCACAGAATATGTCAACATAATGTGTTTCTAGTAGCTTAACAAGACTGTGTGTAGTAGAAGACATTGACCAGGTCTCTTGTTACAGGAGGTGTGCCGTTATCCTGTAGAGTATTCCAAGCCACATCTCCTGGCTTGTTGAAGCTGTTCAACCAGGCAGCAGGAGGAATTTTGCCTCTAAAGAGTTTCAAGCTACTTTCTCTTTACTCCTGACCCAAAGGGAGAGAATGTGTGTGCTCTGAGGCTGCTTTAAATTATGCAGGGATGAAAAAAGCCTTTGACAGTCTGAGAATGTAAAGGGTACGAAAAGATAACTTAGCTATGTCTGCTCCAACTCTTCTCAGCTGCATTAAGGATACCCCTGGTGACAACTAAGTTTGTAACTCTTGATAATTACCTTGGCTGTTTTGATGAGTTACAGGCTGATAGTTACAGAGGCATCGTGAGCACAAATTATGTCATGACTGACCCTGATTGTAAGGATCCATATCCTCTGCAATATTAGATATAGACACTAGATACTAAATTCCTATAAAGCTGTCAAGATTTTAAACACCAAATTCAAATGATATCCCCGACTTGCCTTCCAGATTGAACTCAGACATGAGCCTAAGGTCTAAACATGACTGATTCACCCATCTAGAGACACACAAGTCAGCATCACCTGACATGCTATTTGATTCTGTTTTTTCACTATACCAGATGACAAATCAACAGAGAGGTTTTGCTTGTAGTCAAAAGCAAGCTAAGAAATACAGTTTTAGAAAACATTTAGAATTGTGTATCTTGACAAAGGTGCAGTAAAGGAAGGTGTCGGCGTCTGGCTTTTTTCTTTTATAGACGTTCAGGTGTAATTGTCTCCTCACACATATTCAGACTAACCACAGTATTCTTGAACAGAAGAAATATTTTCTTTATTTTGACATCTTTATAAAATATTATCACTTTGCTAACATAATATTGTGAGGGCTACTTTTTAAGATGGATTATACAGAGGCATTCATTTCAAAATTTCAAGAAAGTCTGGCTAAGCAAGACAATTTACACTGTCCACAAGAGATTCCATTAGTATAAGATTATATATTTATTTTTCCCTGCTGTGAATGAGGTGCTTGGTGGTAATTAGATCAAGAGAACAAACCGAAGCCAATACACAGATACCTACCTACATGTGCCAGGACATAATGTATGTAGCGACCTGTACTGAGGATGGAGGGTGGGCTGCAGCAGCAATTGCAGAGTCACTCTGTTTGCCCAGGGCTTGAACACTACCCACCGAAGCAATGCCAAGCATCTCTCTTGATCCAGAGCCAGCTCAGGCATGAAAACAGCCTCTCAGTATTATTACTGGAAGCATGCTGCATGCGGGATGTGTCGTAAGTGACAGCGACCAGTCTGAGTCTGACATTTCTTTGCATCTCCCTCCAAGATCAGGACCTGATGGCAGAAGGGCTGACCAGGAGATAAATGCACAAGGGGCCATGGAAGTTGAGGCTTTCCCAAGTGGACAGTGCTAACTGCTGAGGTGATGCTGGTATGACAGCTGCCTGGGACGTTTCTGCCATGACAATTATTGTGTGCTGTCATCAGCATGCTGATAACAGCAACCCTTGTTTTTATGTCTTCAGGATAAATCCTAAAGGCAAGAACCCTGCTTTCCAGAGAAGAGTGAGTTGATGGAACTCTACGTGTTTATCAAAGTCACTACAGACATGATAAATTAACAGGCCTAATATCATCCATTTGGATGTGAAGACCCATGTGCACAGTTATTGACTATGTAGGAGGTGAAGATGCATGAACTGAACAATGGGATGAGGCAAAAGCATGTGCTAGGGATGACTACGTAGGGAGCCTCACTCAGTTTATTGCCCGTGTCTCACATAACTAACACAATTCTGAGGGGCCAAACCTCTGCCTATGAAACAAATATGAAGCAAGCATGTCATGGACTGCAAGATCTAGGCTTCAGTCCTAAATCACAGGTGAGGAGGAAAAAATCAAAATGTTTTGTGCTTTCCTACACCTATTTCAGTGACCACAGACAATAGAAAAAGCACACAGGAATCCAGAGGAGGTCCCATGCCCAAATCCTGACCGAGGGGCACAGAGTCTTTGCCCCTTCCTACACCTGGACTACGGATAACCCCCAGTGGTGAGGCACAGCTTGCTTGCCACTCTCCTCTCCATCACCCATCTTTACCATGTTATATGCTTTATTGCAGTTCCCTTTTGCAAGAGTTTCTTAACACCTCCCCATTTTATATACATTTCCAGAAAAAAATTAAGATTTTAGTATCGCATGGGCTTCTGGCATGCACTGCAAAGTACATTAATTGTGATCAATCAGGGAGGGAGGAGGAGGAAGCAGCACTGAAGGACCTGTGTGCCCTCCCCCATTAGCAACGCTAGGATTACGTGTAAGGTCTTGATAACACCATTCATTCTTAAAGGGCCACTTTTTGTCAGTCTGGTCACGGCAGCCAGCCATGAAAGCAGAGGATTTGGGACTGGGAACCTCCAGACAGGGCTTTTGTCTACACCTTATAAACAATTTCTAACACTCTTTCCCTAGCATGATTTTTCCATGACCTCTTCCCTTTGTGCTTTCCCTTAGCTATGGATTCCAACCCTGTACTTTGTCCATCTTTTCTTTTCCTCCTTGACCTTTTAGTTCATCTTTCACTCTGGATCTCCTGTTGGCAGCATCACTTGCACCTTTTCTCTCACTTGGCCATGCTGGAGGTTCTCCACTCCCTAGCTGTGCTTTAGCCATGAGTATAAAAATAAAGAAGGGAGTGGGAATTTTCCTTCTGTACACTTCTTTGAAGCACCTGTTTACTTGAAGTCGGTCTCTTTTGCTATTATTTTATGCCAATACAAATGTGGTAGGGCTTTACCTACTTGCAAACAATCACCTGAGATACAGAACAAGAGAAAATGAGGCCAAAGAACTTAATCCCTGCTTCTTTGCTGCTTAGGAGGGGCAAGTGAGGTGAATTTATTACAGGTGACAATTACAAAGCAAGGGAATAGGGGGGATTTCTCAGTGAAAACTCTGCTGTTGCTTTCCATAACTGTTCTTATGACAATTCCTCAGTCTGCTGATGCTCCATAGGCAAACTTAGTATTCATAAAACTGCAAGTATTCACTATTTGATCATTGTTTAAATAAAGGCATTATAATAAAAGGAAGTAAAGGTTGATGTGTATAGAGTAATTTCATCATGGTTTCTCATTCTTCCCTTCATTCTTCCTCTTTCCTTGCATTGTTAATTGTGATCCTTTTCTTTGTTCAGTCTGGGTTCTGCCGTAAGATCCTTTTGTTACATAAAACGTTGTGCATGCTCATTGTAGTTTATAAATATACGGGCCAGACCTACACTGGTGAATAGTGGGCGCTCTCTCAGTGCGATTAAAAGGTGTAATTCGGTATGGAAGGACACCAATTCAGAGGATCAGACCCAGTAAAGCCATCTTCCCATGCCAGGGACTGCTGTGGTTCAAAAAGGGCTATGCACACCTCTGCAACGCTCATCAAATATGCCACCCCTACAGAAAATCAGAGCAGAACAGAGTCAGGCAGAGCTTCTTTCTCTGGTTCATATTTATCTTGTAGAGACAGTGGAAAATCTGATTACCCAACATACAATAATGCTACAGCTCCAGGATGCTATTCTTCTCCATTGCACAAGACTGAGTCTGCCTGTGTTCAGTGAAGTTACTATTATTTTCTCAGTGCCAAAGCAATGCCACAGCGTCTCTCTCCCCATCACTATAGTACCCTCAAAATTATTATGGACTTGCACTTCGCAAGCAAGAGTCAGGGTTTTCTTTTGAAGTGTCCCTTCTACTTAGCAGAGATCCCTAACCTCCTCATGCAGCTAATTTGGAAGAGCCAGACTCAAAAGCTTCTGTGCTGCTATAAACCAATATTTTTATAGACAGTTGTAACTTAATGTACCCATTTGGCTGCCTTCCACTGTTTCCCATGTTGAGACCATCTTGAGATCAACAAACCTCTTTCACTGCTAGAGATGCTGATAGACGGGAATAAAAGGAGTTTTGTTTTCTTTCTCTTTCCTTAAGTGTGTTAGCTAACAGGTTTTAGGCTCCTGTTATTGACAGGACAAATTGTACTTTAATATGGTTTAGTTGGCTCAGTCCTAGGGCTCACGTACACAGCCTAACACATATTAAAATATTACTTGCTCAGCCTGAAGTAGAATATATAATATAGTGGTTAAATGAGTTAGCTAACACATTTTTGAGAAAAATGCCATTTCTACTCAAGCCAAGACATTCTGTTAATGGGTTGAATATTCCTTCTAGCCCTTTCTCCAGCAAAGGGAAAATAGTTTTTACATTGTCCAGAGCTCTGGCATCAGCTCACAGGGCGGGAGAGGCAAGGAGGTTTGCCAGTGGGGTTGCGTCCCTCATCAGCCCCCACCCCCCGCCCCCCCCAAATGAACCCTTGAGTTTGGAAACCCAGAGTTACAAAACCAGACCTCTTTGCTTCCTGCTCCTGCCATTTTTGTTACTGACCACCATCTTGAGACACTCCCCTCCTCTTTGTCATGTCGTGTGGTCCCCCTTCAACTTTAATCACTTTCAAAGCCATTGCTCCAAGTGACCTCCACAGCCTCTGGACTGCTCAGGTCCCTCTAAAGTAAAAGAGTTTGGTTGCAGGTTTTTCTATCCAGAGAACAAGGCTTTGCTATTTCCACCACTTTCTAGTATTTTAATTCAGGGTTGGTTTGTTGTTGTTGTTTTTTTGGCTATGTTTACAAATTCCAGCAGGCTATCCTTAAGAGAAAGGTGCTTTTTACAAGTCTCCCATTCAGCATTCATGGCACAAATCATGGAAATTCCTTTAGGCTACGCTGGTGCCAGACTCTGTGCCTCCCACTTTTATGTACGCTTAATAAAATGCATCTATTTTCTTACGACCAAACTGTCTTGCTTTCAGCCGTATCAGAGATGAAATACAATTGCGTTAGTAATCCCATATGTGCCGTGCCTGATCCCTTACTTCTCTGTGTTACTCTGGGAGTTTTTCGTGCCTTGGTGAGGAACTTTTTCTTTTCTCTTCAGCTGTTCTTTTCTCCCTTCTCAGCCTTTTTACTGCTGCTTCTCCCTCTTTCTATTCCCCTCCCCCGTTTTCACTTAACCTTCTGTTTCTCCTCGTGTCCTGGCAGGAAGGATATAATGCAATCGCTGCTATACAGTGACAAAAGTAAATATGTAGCTCCGAGTAAGCGCAACAGGGTCGAACAGCCCTTTTGCAATATGATACCGCATAATCTGCTTCCCTTCTAGAGATAGTTGCTTGAATGCTAAGGAGTTGCAGCTCCACTGCTTTTACAACTTGATAGCTTTATTTTGCTTTTCTTTGGTTTTGCATAAAGCAGTTCTTTTACTGGGGCTGGTTCTGGGGCTATCTTCCTGCCCGAATCAAAAATGTGAATAAAAGGAATGGGTCCACCTTTCAGATGATTCTCTTGCCTTTGAAATTTCCGTATATTTTTCCCCAAGTAAGAGGAAAAAGGAAAACTGGATAATTTATGTGTGGTAAAGCCACACACACACAGACACAGGAAGAGTCCTAATGCTAAATCCTTATGACTAAGCATCCAGTGCAGTAAGCATTTTCTTTGTACAACTGCTCGTGGCTTGCGGGCTTTTTAACTTACCCAAAGAAAATTAATAAGGGTAAAAATTTTCAAGAATCTACACGATTTGGTGGTTTAAACTCCATTGAAAATCAATGACACTTCTGCATCTAAAATTCCCCACTGCTCCTGAAAAATTAGCAATGCCAAGTGCCAACTGAGTGTATTTTGTGTGTCTCCTATGAAGGGGTGTCTTTGATGTGCAACCAGAAGTTTAAATTATTAGCTATTTTACCGAAGCAATTAAATATGAGTAGTTTAATTAACTGCTTTACAGAAACAGAGGCTTTTTTGGTGCTTGTGTATTTCATACCTTAAAGGTACAGGACAAAACTGCCAATGCTCCTGAATCAGGAGATGGGATGTGGTTCTGCGTTTCTTTTCTTTGCCTTTGAGGCTGGTGTATGGGATCCGCTCCTGCACACTCCTGCATCCCCCACTCCGCAGTTCACTGTTCTGTTTTGTTTTTCTGATTGTGCTGACGCAACGGTCTGAGAGGCTGTGCTGTAAACTCATCATTAAAAATTAGCCTCCAAAAACCTCAAGTTCTCTCATTTCCTTCACTGTTTTATGGCACAGTCCTACGGTTTTATTGGCGCACATCAGAGAGCGATAAATCGCAACAGAAGAGCAGGAGCCTATGGGAAAAACGGGACAGGCAACATCTACAACATTCCCATGCCAATAAAATGTATATGGAGGCACACTCTGAAGCCTTCTCATCACTCTTCCAGAAGCAGCACCAAGTGAAAGATCAACCATCTCCAGCTGTTAGTGACTGGCTCTTCTCTGCCCCTTCGCTTTGTCAGACTTTGCGGTCACTTACACCACTCAGTTGTCCCAGGTTACAAATGCATAAATAAATGGTTAAACACAGATGACTAAACAAAAATAAATGACAGGTAAGTAACATATAAATAAATAAGTATATAGGTTTTACTTTTTCTCTTCTCTTCTCTTCTCTTCTCTTCTCTTTTCTTTTTCTTTTTTTCTTTTCTTTTTCTTTTTTTCTTTTCTTTTTCTTTTTCTTTTTCTTTTTCTTTTTCTTTTTCTTTTTCTTTTTCTTTTTCTTTTTCTTTTTCTTTTTCTTTTTTTCTTTTTTTCCTGGGGTGTAGCAAACAATATGGAGTGGGAAACAAGAATGGTTAAGCCAGCATTACTGGTAAAACATACATCTTCATAAAAGCCATTGATGACGATTCAAATCGATTATATTGAAATATTGGCTGAATTATTGAATTTTGCAGCCTTTGCAAAACAGTCATAGGAGCACAGGCAACTGAGATTATTGTGGGGTAGCAGAGCTAGTATAGGTTAAAGAGAGGGAAGTAGAACCCTGAGATCTCCTAAAAGGTGGATTGGGTTTTACCTTTAAAACATAAGCATTTACCTTTCCAAAATGTAAGCATCTAAACTACTTCTGCTGTTCAGAAAGCATCTGAATTTACACAATCAGAAATGAGGTAATGTCTTAATGCAAAATAAATGCAAAGCAGCTTAGATATTGCAGCAGTTTATTTCTCTGAAGATGACATGGCACACTGAAGTATCTCATGTGCTGAAGACAAACTTTTAGTCCATGCTGATTCACACAGATTTAGCAGCTGTAACCATGCACCATAGCTACAGTGTCACGCATACCAGAGAATACAGTAAAAAGTGATAATCCCACAAGGGAACAGAAGAGAACCAAATTCTGCACTAAAGAAAGTACTCCTTCGTGACACCAAATAACTCTCACCTAGTAAGATAACAATGAAATCTTACAGTCAAGAACCTAATTTGTGGACTAAGACTGCCTCCTCCAAGCTCACATTTCTGTGACGCTGCTTTTGTGAAACACAAGACCTGAATTGTATAAAAGAAGAATTAAACCTAGAGCCCTATTTCAGAAGAATCACAGTGCTAGTTAATGTGAAGCTATTTTAAAGTTCAGACCCTTAAGAAGAAGTCCTGCAAAGATGTAATCAGATGCAGATGCTAAAATTTTCAAAGTTAAGTCCCTTGTTACTAACTCTCAGAGGAGTCTTAAGTATTGCAAACAAACACGATAAAATAATAAAAGCCATAGCTGGATTCACGTGACATTGTCAAGCTCTTATTTGACAATAAAGGACTTGCTGTCCCTCCTGGTTGTGAAAAAAAAAATCTTGGAAATAAAACTTCAAAGACTGGAGCATCAGAAAACAAAGTGAAACATTGAAAACCAGCCAGCTTTTGTTCAAGTTGCTTTTGATCTCAAAACTCTTCATCCAATCTCCAGATTTCTATGACTCATGGATTTTGGACAGCTGGGGTTGAAAATGCCTAGTTTAGCACCAAAATCTTATCAAAAAAAACACTTCTAAGGTTTTATCTGAGGAAGTTCTAGGTACCCACAAAACTGTAGACACTGAGCTTCCTCTGTGGTACACCATTTATATAGAAGTTTAAACATACATTTCAAAAACCAGTGTAAGGCAACTAAAGTGAAAATATCGGCTATAGTTACCATGGTTCACTAGGATGAGAAAGAACAGAATTTTTATACAATTCTTTAATATATGCTTTGTTAGCATGAGAGATATTCAATTTATTTTTTGACATATATAGTCTCTTTCAAATGCAGCCACAGAAGCCATGAGATATGTTACACAGTGAAACAGAGGTGAGAAAGACAGAGATGAATACAATTATTTAAGGAGTTAAGATGGGAATAATGTTGCATGACAGATTCTCTGGGGCTGGGACTTTTTCTTCTGTGTTGTACACTTAGCATAGAGTGGTTGTTACCCAGAAACAAAGAAAAGAATACCAGAAACAAGCAAGTAAGGAGCAAAGAGAATTCAGTGTTGTGAACACCGTCACAGGACACTACAAATCAAGCAAATATGGGGAATGCTGCAGTAGAGAAGCCAGCCTCAGGTCCAGCCCCAGTGAGCATGAGTGATGCCAGCAGCAGCAGTGAAGTGGGAGCGAGGAAAACCTCTCCCAGCAGCAGCAGCAGCAGAACCTCCTACCTCCACAGGTGAGTGTGACGAAGTGAGAAATGGAACAAAGGAATACTTTTATAATGGATGAGAATAAACATCTGTATATACATTGTGTTTGCTTCCACTGCAGAGATCTGAGCTGTGGTTTCATGAGCTGAACTGCTTTAACAAAGAAATGGTGAGTGAATAGCTTAACACTATAGTCATATCCTGATCCCTTGCAGAAATTCCATACTATATTACAGAAAAATAATTGTATAGGTAGGGGTAGCTTTGTAAAGGTAGGGTTGCATGTGTATGTACTTCCATGTGAGTAAACATGCTCATCATCCAATCTCTAGGCAGTGTTTTGCAAATTTACCACACCTCATTTATTGGATATGCAAATGTTAAAAAGGCCACCATTTTCCACAGCATGCACAAGCAATGGGTAGAATAGAAGCACACATGAACAAGGCAGAAGAAATATCCCTTAGCACCACCACCTGCTAGCACACTGCAGAGATAGAGGAAGGGTAAAGAAAGATAAGGAGTAGAAACCGGCATAAACAAATAAAACGACTGATTCATAAAATTAAGAGATGAAAAAAGCTGCTAAATAAATAAATGCACTACGAGGCAAGTTAATACTACTCCTGGGGAGCTTTATTTACGCGGTTGGCCTTTACACGCCAGCTAATCCATCTTGACACTGACCTTGTCAGCAGTGTTTGTGTAATCTTTGAGTAAGAATACGAACTGTTCTTGTAAATAATACCTCCAGGAGAGCTAGACGAGAGTTTTCCATGAGTCTTAAACATGCAAAGGGCCCAGGGCATGGTCCTCCTCTCATGGTGGGGGGACCAGCCGCCTGGGCTCATGCTATGATACAGACAAGCACCTTCTCATTTCAGAGGGCTATTTCTCCACAGCACATCACTCAGCTCTCAGGTTGTTAGGCCAGGCAGTACAGGTCCCAAAACAGGTCACAGTGCAAAAAACTTCGGTTTCGGGCAGGTGGAATAAAGTCACACACAGGAGTGTGTTAAATCCACGTTTCCAGAGAACATGCTGCAACTCAGTTTTTTCTGCAGGTTGGAAACAGCTGTACAAGCTCAAATCCAAACTTCCGTGTTGTCACAAGACAAAGACCACTGCTTCCTACTTTTTTCCTTCAAATCTGATAGGGAGTAAAGCTTTGGGCTTGCCAAACCAATGTTGAAGGCCAAATCCTGTTTAAAAAAAAAAGAAAAAAAAAAAAAGAAAAAGAAATAAAAGAAAAAAGAAGAGCCATTTACAGCTGATTAAATGCTTTTCAAATTCTGGAGCAGATGTCTAGCAGAGGACAGAAGGACCTTGAGGTTTGAAAGTTTAAAGAAAATAATTAAAAAAATAAAGAAAAATAAAATAAATTTAAAGATGAAATTTAAAGCACTAAGGAACCACTACACAAAATGCCCAATACAGTGATTAATAAATGTTAGAAGTGTTGATAAACTGATTTTCAGGGCTTTTATAAGTTCTTCCTGACAGGATGGTCAACATCAACCAACACTACATACTTTAAGGAAAAGTTAATAAACAAGATGTATATGGAAGATTTTAGGTATGGAGGTTTTTTAAGTGTTTGTGGACTAATATACAAAAAATCCATACTGTGTAAGAGCACAGCCTATCCACACACAGTCAGAGTTGTTACCTGAACATGGTTTAATTTTATATTTAAACCTGCTAACACCAGTACAGTTTTAACATATCACAGACAAGAATGAAAAAGACAGTGACAATCTGCTAGTTGTTTCTTCCAAATACCAAAATGTGAAAGAGATAGTTTCAGATCAATTATTCCTTTTCCAGCAAATTACTTTCTCTGTGATAACATCCAGCACTGGAAAGGCTAATTTTAGCTAGAAAGTTCACAGAATCTTGCCGAGCAACAGCCACAGTCGCAGCTAATTTGAGTCAGAGAAAGTTAAAACACTGTCAAAATATAAATGCTTCCTTCAGCTGATTCATTAGTTTGCATATCATAACAAGGACTTTGTGTTCTTGGGTAAGGTTAGTGCCTTGAGGACATACTGCAGATGTGTGCATTCACAGTCCGAATTTCTGTAATTTGTTATGCAAACATCAATTCTTTTTAAATATTGTAAGAATAGAGACTTTTACTGCAGCTAACAATCACCGGCATTAAAGATAGCTTCTCTTGTGAGGCCACTTTCTAGAACAAAGGAGGACACTATATTCTAAACAGATGTTTACCAGCTAATGAATGTGATATTTCTCATTAGAAGAGGTTTAATTTGCAAACGAATGTTGAAACAGCGAGCAAGTGAACTTAGCAAGGCCTGCCCCACATCAGAAGGCCTGATGTATTTTGACACGTTAACTTCTTTCCCCTCAAGGAAACTGTGAGCTTTAAAAATCCTCAACAACCTAACAGCAGGATAATCCAAGGCTGACTTTTAGTTTTGCTTTCCCTTTTTTTATTGTATGGGTGTAGCTTAAAGGTACAAAGCAAGAACACAAACAACAACTGAAGGCTGGATTTTGGCAGGCCTCAGGAAGGGATGAAATGTTGGATTACTGACCTCAAAAAAGTAGCCATGGCAGTTCTCCACAGCCAGGGCAGCAACAGAGTGTGCTTGGGATTAAGCAATATGGTTTTGGTGGTAGACTTTTCCTTGCAGTTCTATCTGGATATCTCACTGTTTGATTTTTGTTTACCTGAGCATTTTACCTGAACTCTGCTCCTGCCTCTGCTTCGAGGCACGCCTGGAAAGGCTTCTTCAGCTTTTTCTGTAGGCAGCTGCCTGGTATTTGGTGTGGGGGTAGCAGGATGGATCAGCAGACACCATCCTTGCCCTCTGCCCATCCTGTAGGGCTTCCAGATGATCACAGGAGCATGAAGTGCCATTGGTCCATGGGGTTCCTGCGCTTGCCTCCCAGCCCACGTGAGGAGGAGAACTGAGGCAGTTTGGTTCTCCCCAGGATTAAATTGTGTCGTTTGGTGCTGTGCATCTCAACCTGACTGAACAGCCCTGACTATGCACCCCAAGGGCAAGATCCGGATGCTGTAGGCCATACTGGTTGTGTAGGCTTTGTTCAGAGAGTGTCCAGGCCTCCAGATGATTTGCCAGGGAAATAAAAGGAACCTGTAGGGACTGCCAGGGTTTCTGCTTTCAGGATAGCCAAGCCTATAATACCAGATGCTTGCTGCCTTGCTCTATTAATGCTGACAGATATAAGCACAATTAGCTGAGGAGGGAGAAATGGTGGAGGCCAAGAGACTGTACTCCCAGGCCTGACCCATGTAATCGCTTTCTGTTTCCCCTTTTATTCCATGGCCTTGTGGATAATGACATAGCGTTTCCTTCTGGAGGAAAGCAGGATGCATGGGAAACAGAGGCGCTGCATAAGCAGATGCAGGAAGGATCTTGCTGGGAGTCTGCTGGGAGCCCAGCATTAATGGCAGATCTGAAGATGCAACTAGAAGACTACGAACATGCTTTAAAAGGCCACAGAGTGAGGGTAGGCCAGGCTTCCCAGCCTCGAGAGCCACAAGCAAGGCAACCGCCTCATGATACAGACCAGTTTCCCACACAGAAATGAGGGATTTGCTGCATACTGGTATTTTAAGGATAAGTACATTAAATCTTGTGACATGCTCGTATTTTATGGTAACAGGGACGATTTATGCAGCAGAACAGATGAGCACATTCCACAGACAGGAGCATTCTGCCGCATTTATAACATTTGATAGCAAGTTCTTTATCAGCAACCATTGTCCCAGTGAAAAGATCCATTTAGTTTTGTGTGTCAGCAGACACACAAAGGCAGAAGCACACTCTGATCCTACCTGAAAGCCTAGCTACATCCAGTGTAAGTAATCTGTACAGGATATTTTTATTTAAAGAAGGATGCATTTTTCACTATTTCTGTCTCCTGTTTCCTGGAAGCAGGACTGCTGAAGTTGGCCCAAATTCTGTGCTTCTGCGAGCACTTGTAGGCTGCCTGCCATCTCTGCTGCCTGCTGGACTTTGGGCCTGATGCAGCACCAGGCTGGCTGGCGATACACACAGCTTGCCTGGGCTGCAGTGGTCCTCCTGCAGCAGCTTCTGCAGACAGCAAGGGCTGGAACATGATGTTCACCTGGCCTTGTCACTTCAGCTTGGACCACTAAGTGGATGCAGTGATACGTGCACCTACAGGTGCATATCCTTACTGATGAACCTAGCTGTGCTTAGGAATCGATTTTCATTCCCATTTCCATAAAAACTTTGCAAAACTGCACTTCCTCTTAATAAATTTTCAGACAGCTTTGGTTAACATGGGAGACAAATTTTTCATTAAGTCAATTTTAAATCTCATTCACATGAGTGATTTGAAAGACAAAATAAAGAAGAGGGGCAGAAAGCAACACTGAATCTAGTGACTAAAGAAATCTACATGAGGCTGGTTAACTAGCTCATTCCATCATGTTCTAATTAGCAAGGACAGGCAGACAAAATTGTATCCTTAACATAGAAGTTAACCAAAATGCTGGTTTTCTAAAACTGTGCGTCTAAGTGCAAGAAAAGTATAGAATCCTAATAAACGTGAATAAAAGGAAGACTTTACGTGCTTCTTTTTCTAGCTAACGCATATGCTCAAACAGCTATTCTTTTTCACAGTGAATGATTACTGCAATCCTTTCTATGCTGGATGTCTCAAAAAATGTGAGGGCTTCCTGGACACCGGGGACAGATGCAGTGCAGCCTCTGGGAACACTGATCCTACACTGACCAGGAGTGCAGTGAGTGAGTTCCTTCACTGACCAGGAGTGAGTTTGATCCTTATTGATTTCACCCAGAGGCACCTTCCCCTGCAGCAGCAAAGCTGGCTCAGCACACAGACACTTCTGGCACTGAGACACTTCGGCGATAGATCCATGTTGTTCCAAAACACTGAACAGCTGCTTTCTCTGCTGAAGAAATTTTTGTTTTGCAGTGCAGACTCCTGAGATCTGTGATCAGGCAACTGTAGGACTTGGGGCTGTCTCAGTTTGCAAACCACATCTCAAAAAGAGATGAGGGTTGCTTCCCTCTGGATTCACCCCTTTTCTCCTTCCCCTAAGATATAAACATCCAGGGAACACATCATAAGCTACTGGAAATGACTTCAAAATATCAGACCAGGCCAGCTGTGAGGCTGTGTATTCAACAGGCAGGCTACAGCGCTAGGCAGCTGATTCAGAAATAAATCTCCATGTACAAGTCAGCCAGCCACAAGCTGAGACAGAGGCAGGGCTGTAAGGTAAACACAGCTCAGCACTCTTAGGTACAGGATGGAAAAAAACACAGCGTCTTCTTTTGTCCTTAAAAAGCAGGTTCCCAATTTGTTCCTTCCTGTGGGAAGTGAGGGTTATGCTCTAATGTATTGTAACTGGTCCAAGCTATAGGCAACTAATGACAATGCAAAGACAATTCTCCTCTGACTAAGAAAATACTGTCTCGTGCATCTCCCTGAAAATGCATTGTCGGAGGGACGCAAGCTGTCATTAACACACGGTCATGTCATTCAAGAAGGGGCCGATGGACCTGATACAAAACCCACCAAAGTCCTTCCTATTAATGCAAGACTTTACCTTTAGAAAAACACTTACTGCAGCATTTTGACCCCTCTCTTTATTTTTATAAGGCAAGGCAGACTATGATTGTCTTTCAGTTAATGATGTGGCAGGGGGTGACTTTTTGCTAGGCTTAAGAGACTTCTTTTAAGTTGCAGCCTTTAAGATCCACCTGGACAAGCAATAATTAAAGGGAATAGCAAATTAAATGCATTAGGAAGGGGAAATGATTTACTAACCAGGGGGAGAAATAATTTATTAGAAAAGAAAACTTTTCCTCTAAGCCGAGAGAGTCACATTACCTCTTTCACAAATCACTGGCTCTAGCTTTTCCTCCTCCACAGAAAGCCAGCCGCCTGCCCCACAAGTCTGCGGCTGTTTCTTTCCCTGGGGCACCGCTGCTGCACACACGGGGCCCATCCTGACATGCGCCTTCATTGCCCTGCAGAACTATTTTGGGACAGTGTGGAGGGATGGAGAAGAAAGCGGGGGGGGGGTTATATTCTATCGACGGGAATAACAACAGACACCTCGTTACGGCTGGCTTAGAGCGAGGGCTCCCCAGAGCCTCCTGTTTAGGAATGGAGCCAAAAATGTTCGGCTTAAGCCAATCGGCTGAAATTGAAATGCAAGAAGTCGCAAATCAAGCGGGAGTCAGGCTGCTGGACTTTTCCATCTCACAACCAAGCAAGAGCAAAATTAAAGTCATCCCAATGAGTGTTTACTTCTCTAAAAACATTCCTATGGAACTTATTATTGATTCTTGGCATCGTAGCTATATGGGAGACCCTAGTGTCCATGACAATTAAAAAAACAACATGTTTATTAAAATTCAGTCACAGTGGCACAACACAACGTGCAATTATAAACACAAAACAGATGCAACACCATCTTCCCTATAGTCAGCGAAGATTGCAATCTGCAAACCATGGAAATTTGTGTCCTTGATTTAATGGTTTAAAATGCAGGAAAGCTGTTTACATTCACTGTCAAAATGTTTGCATTACATATGCTCACTGCCCCTGTAGTGGAAATATTTTTCCACTAACATTGCAGAATAAGCACAAAATGAAGATGCACCCCTCTTGGTAACAAAGTGCTGGCATAATGCAGTTTTCACCTCTGCTAAAACATTTGTTAATGACTCATCACACTGTGCTATTTCTTCCCTTTACCTTGGATCAGCCTCTTGAGAAATCGTTTAGTATCATGCACCCATTTTCTATTCCTCACTAATCAGATAGCCTTTTGCACAAGACTACAGACACTGCTTCCATGTCTCAAAAGTATTAGTTGGCAATGTAGATTTTTTTTTTTTTACATCCACTACAGCAGTTCTCCATTATTGCAAACTTGAAATTACACAACTGAATTTGGAAAAAAGTGTAGGTACCTTCCCTGACACATGTTTAGGATCAAGTAGTTAAGCTGGATATTTTAAATTCCGTCTCCAGTTTAAAAGGTACAGTGATGAATTTCAAGTGCCTGTACCCTTAAACCTGAAGGGATTTAGGAATGTGAGTCTCACTAAGAGACAGCAGCATTTTTTTAAATCAGTGAACATACATTGCAGACATGAAACATTTTGCTACCAGAAAGTCTCTTAAATGCATATCTGAATGCCTAGACACAGTGCTAGCAATGCTTAAGTTAATTGCTATGAAAATCAGAGTTTCTTATGTTTGCAGAAATTCATTTAATTTACATTAGCACTGTACAGACTTGCCTATCTTTTCTCCTGCTTTCCTCAGTTTCCATAGGAGTATTCCCACGATTAAGCACGCGTGCAGTCCTAAAATCAAGGTCACAGTATTTTATACTGAGTGTAGAGCAGTATTCAGACACTGATTATGTGGCTGGTCACAAAAAAAAAATAAAATTCTACAGGTAAGAAACTTGCATACCAGTACAGCACAAAAGGTATATTCCTTCTAACGTATATGTAGTTTGTTTTTGTTAACTAGAAAACTTTTGTTTAACAGGAATTGCTGATATGATTTTTTCATCTTATGCAACTAAATTGAATGTATGAAATACGTAGCAATGATGAAATCTTGTGCAAGAGTTTTCCGCTGTTAAGCCTTATCAAGAAAAATGCATTATTTAGCCGAATGCACACTGTGAAAGATTCTTGCAGTTCTGTTTACTTAGCTTTTTTTACTGTGTGGTTTCTTTGCTTTTAAAGAAACAGAAGATGACTTACATCTGAGCATGTCAAGTGAATTTTGTGGCTATTTTGGCTGCACTAAAGGCTTCTTCTCTTGACTATGTAAAAAAGTTTGTTGTCAAGAATATTTACTAGCATATTCTCAAGCTGCCTTGCTACAGGCAGCCAGCATCTGTTAACAACAATTTGCCTTTGGTTAAATACAAAAACAAGCAAACAGT
Organism: Anas acuta; assembly: GCF_963932015.1. Classification (NCBI taxonomy): domain Eukaryota; kingdom Metazoa; phylum Chordata; class Aves; order Anseriformes; family Anatidae; genus Anas; species Anas acuta. The sequence continues at coordinate 96,972,978 of NC_088980.1, read as the reverse complement.
AATTTTTCCTGGTTAAGGCAAATACTACTTGACTGGAAGAATCTTTCCCCACCTGGTTCAATTAGGAGGCTGCAAAGACAGTCTTCTGTCCGCAGCTCAGAAAGGTTGCGTGTAAAAAGTTCAGAGGCTTGTCTACATTGCAACAACTTGGAGTTACAGCATGCTTAAAATGTTTTTTCCCCATCAGTCAAAGCGTGAGATGGCTGGGATATGTGAATGGTTGCTATCCACACGCGGACAGCAACATGGATTTCTTCCATAACTCTGCTTAATAGGAATGAATCAGGCTTTCTGTCTTTACAACTGGGCATCCACTCTGTATGTTTTCACTGTGAACAGATTCAGCTAACAGCTCTAATCTGTTCCTTGTGGGATAGAACAGAATATTTTGGAGACTTGGATACTCCGTTTCTGAAGGTGTCTAAACAATGTCCAAACACATGTACATTCAAAAATGTATTTGCTGCCTGTCTGCTGATGCTCACGTTACATGGAGATGCCACGCATGTATTGAAACAAACGTGACTCATATTTGAAATGCACGTACACTCAGAGTAACGTATTTTAATGTATTAAATATGCGATCCCCAGAGACAAATATACTGAAATAGCTCTTCAGCTGCTCGGAATACATGTCCCACCACACCAGACTCAGCAACTCTCTCTACTGACTGCATTACGACACTGATGATAGAGCAGACCCTGGTGTTTCCAGAGTCTGTCTTTCTCTCTTTCTCTCATATTAAATCATTCAATCTTTCTGAAAGAGATCTTCCTTTTTTTTTTTTTTTTTTTTCTTTTTCAGGGGGAGATTCTCTTTCAGAATTTTTATCTTTTCTCCTACTGAGATGTCATAAATTACAGTACAAGCCTGGGATTACTATATGAGAGTAGTTTTAAACTACTCACTTTCTGACAGATTATGAACAGCCCCTTTCATACAGTGTATGCCTAATTTTTATTCGTAGCATTTGTTTGCTGAAAGCTTGTTCTCTTAAATACTGGAAGATGCAAAGAGACAGTAAAAGTGTGGGTAATGTCTAAAGAAATCTGAACAAAATGTCTAAGATGAAACCTACTTTGCTGTTCCATTGTGATTTCAAAACTTGAGAATAGGGTCACTAATTCTGCAGCCCTTCAAGCACTCTCAGGATGATTTATGGTTTTGTGCTGAAACGCTATAGCAAACTTAATGGTTTTGCATGGTTGAAGCATGAAATTAGGTGGAACCTGAGTGTTTTCACTGGGTGTAGGTTTGAGTTTGGGAGAGTTTTGGAGTCCAACATACCAGCCAAATAGTTAAATTCTTAAGCATATACTTGCAGGGAAGCTCAGGAAAAAAAAAAATCTAATTAATGCTTTTCTGCAAGTGCTACAAACTCAATGACATCAAAATGCATACTGACTCATACCAGTTTTATATAATTGACCATTCTAAAAGGAATGCAAGAAAAGTCAAAGGCATTTAATCTCAACAATTTCTTAAAGGAATGCTTTGAATTTTCTTGCCCAAAATGTCATTTGTTTCTGAGAGGACTGAAATCAAAAGCCCTTTTCCCATTTAAAATTGAGCAAAACAATTCACGCGGTCTCAGCTTGTTTGTTTGTTTGCTTGCCAGTTATCCTGACCTAGGTCCAGGAGTCACACCTCAGGACAACAAAGAAGTCATGCCTACTCTTTCTGGATCATGGAGCCCTGCAGTCCATGTGTTATAGGGACGTGGAAACTATCTCAATCTTGTTATTGTCACAGTCAGATAGGTAGGGGACATTACTTATGGTGGAATTTGTGAGTTCAAGCACTGTCTGACGTAAAACCCAGTCCTGCAGTCCCTTGCACTGAAGGCTGCCACTGTCTCCTCCAATTTAGGTGTATGAAACTCGGAAACTTTGAAGTATCGAATGCTAGTCATACAGAAGTATGAAACCGCAGGCTGCAAACTGTGTCCTAAATCCAAAGAAGAGTCAGGGTTTGAGAAAGTTTCTAGGCAGCCTAGAAACCTTCCCACTCCCTGGCTGGAGTCAGTTGTCAGCTGTGCACCCTAGGAAGATCCTAGGGCAGTACTTGCTGCAACGCTGACTCTAGTAATAGCTGAGACCTGTTAATTTGGGCCTTGGCTCTCAGGTTGCTCTCAGTCTTTACTTAAGCACAAAGTCTTTTAGAGCCCTCATTTGGAGTTCTGGTTATGTAAGGAGCTGAGGATTTGGCCTATAATTTATCTGTGCCAAGCAAATCCCTAGAGCAAACAAAATCCTACCATCCAACATAGCCAGTCTCGTGCAGCTGTATGCTCAGCCGTTTTGTATCCTTCTCCTTTCCCATAGTTCTCAAGTACTCCAAGGCTTAGTGAGAAACAAATATTCTTGGGGCTACCACACTCAACTGAATTTCCTCAGTAATTTCACATAAATCCATTTTACCAGTTGCAAAGGTCTATAATATGTACCTACTTGTACATCCCTGAAGGCCTTCTGGACACACAGACCAAGGTCACGCAGGCAGGGTTTGCGAGCTGTCTTTTTCCCTCTGTCATTGATGGCTGAGATGAAAAAGATTCCTTTCAGGTCTCCACCTCAGCAGTCTCCTCAAAACTCCAGTTGCAGAACTCTGTAATAGAAACACCATAATTTTTTCTCCTCTGGCATTTGAGTTTATATATGGTCAATGTTGCATTTCTTACTATACCAAAATATGCAATCCTCCTGTACAATAATGGAGAGAAATATTTATGAATTTCATATGCTTAAATTAATACATTAATAAATAAAATAACCCATTTGTAGTGCTCAGCCAGATTTGATGGAGAATGTTTTTATGCTGTAATGCAATTTTTATTTAGTTTTTAAAGTTAAAACTTGTTAGAACCCTTAGAGTTTACTGAGTCCTGAATATAATTTAATTCTATCCTTAATCATGACTCTCTGATTCAATATATGAGGAAGCAGACCCTCAAAATAAAAATTCTCTACCTTTGCTCACTTCAAAAATGTTTAAATTGACATAAGCATCTCAGCATTTTACAGGACAGAATCCAAGGGTTACAAAAAGCAGTTCATGGATAGCCAGAACGGGTAGAGGCTACATGTGTTTTTAAAAGTAAGAGTCAAAAAAAAAAAAAAAAAAAAGAGAGAGAGAGAGAAAAAAGGTTATGTTTAAAGCTTTAACTATATCTATTTACTTGATGGTTCCCCTGTAAATGTCTTCCTTTACACTCTACATAGCAACAACTTAAGCATTTTCCCTTCCTTCAACACGGTATCCAAGTGACAAGAAAAACTACAGAATTAATAAAAATATAGCAGGGATCAGATTTAAGTGCCTCCTTGTCTCAGCTGAAATCATTTCCTTCCACTGCACAGAGAGGTTTTGATGGGAGAACTTTGCTCTAATGAAGGTGGAAACAATATCAGAAAGGAAATAACGAAAAATTGACTAATGTGACATTTGAGCATCAAATTTAAAAGCAGTGATGTGAACTATTGATCTCACCTGTTAATAGCAACTATAAATTCCTTCCAAAACAGTACTTCTGAAAAAAAAAAAAAAAAAAAAAAAAAAAAAAAGGAAAGAAAATCTTCCTTTCTTTCCAGTTATCTTGCTGAAATGGTCATTGCAAGGATAAATTGATTTCAACCTAAAGCAAATTCATGTGTGCAGTGGGATTTGACAACCAGAAAGTAGCTGGCAGGATAGGGACCTTTGTTTAAACTTCAGAACAACTTTGCCCAGTGAGGTGTCTCTACTATTTTGCCTACATATTTTCAGGCTTGATGACAATACACTGTCACTTAAGGATGCTTCATTTCTTCCCCCATTTGTTAACAGGATCCAGGATTACTTTCAAGCACTGGGTGGGTTGGGGGGGTAGGAGGGTGAGCAGGGAGAGACAAAACAAATGAATATATTGGTGTGTTTCTTTGAGAAGTGTAGGTAGAGATATGACAGTTTCTATGGTAACAACAAGACTTTTTTTATTTATTATTACTAACAGAAAAACAGGTGTTGAGATAACCTCTTGTAAATTGTAAGTGCATAAGTTATTTCTAGTCTGAGACATTGTTTTCAATTAATGCGCACTTAATTTTTAAATAATGGGACAACCTTCTTTAGGAGATATACGCTTCTCAGGTGTATAATGAGAGGTGTTGAGTTTCAGGTATGTATTAGGAAAAAATGCTAGAATGAGTCAGAGGAAAAATATTCTGCAAGGAAAGATTTCTGCTTTCTGTGGGATTCTCATGGTAATATTGTTGTATCATGGTGATTAATTTACTGTTTATCAAAAGAACCCACTGTAGAGCTGAAACATTAAGGAAAGTTCAAGTAAATACAACAAAACTGCAGCTTGATTCCTGATGATGGTTTTTAATATAACGTAAAGAAATCCTATCTTTTGCAGGTCAGTAGGTACCATGACATGCAGCCTTGCTATTGTCACTACAGTTAGCTGCGACATTTCATAGGCAAAATAATACAACCAGGGAAATCTCCTGCATGCTGCCCAAATGGGGTACAGGAGCTGCAAAAAGGAATAATTCTGGGATAATTCTCCCAGTTAGAGGAAACAAACAAACAAAAAGAAATGGATAGTGTGCATATATCTATTTCACAGAAGTGTTCAAAAGCTCATCTTTATGCCTGATATAGAGGCTTCTGTTGCAACAGCCCACAGCATTGGTAGGAATGGGGGCATGTTGAGACAGAAGAGGGAATGGTTGCACTGTTCTATGTTCTCTGTATTACGGGTTGCATACCCCTCATAAATGCAGCAGTCATTCCTATCAACTCTAATTCTTGTAAGCAGGGCACAGATGGGTTTAAAGCAGCCCAGGAACCACAAGCAGGAAGATGACTTGGTGCCTTTCCTGAACTTTGAGGCTGTAATGTACTGTTTGTTTAACATTGCCCAAAACATGACTAGATTTACAGTTATTTTACTCCTTTTTCAAGCCCATGAATTTAAACAAGGCTTTATGCAGGCAACCTTGTAAAAAGAAAAGGGTAAGATCTGAAGCATCTTAAGGTTTTTAACCTCCCCTTCTTACAATCTTGCAAATAATAATAGTAATCATCTGCCCCTCCTCTTTCTCTTTGCAGAGCAATACGATGAGTCCTTTGCCTCTTAAGAGAAAGAAGTCCTGCCTGCTATAAGTGAAGCAACGCCAGCTGTTCAGAGCTGCTGGAAACTCTAAACTAAGCAGCCATTACTTCTCAGAAGAAAAGTGTTTTTAAAAGTAAGCCTCTGTTTATGGATGGTACTTATCCAGCCCCATTACATTGCTCTCTGAACAAATCATGGCTTTCAATGTGATAATCTTCAAGACAGGTAAACATCACTATTTTACAGAAATGTGATCTTCCAGACGCAGAATTGAGATTTTTTTTTTAATGTTTATACTACAAAATTTTATAGGTCGTGCCTGCGTGCACTCTTCATTTTGAAGCCAGATGATAAAATCCTGAACTTCTGTCAGTCGGGTTAGACCAGTTCTTCCAGCAACACAAGACCTGCACAGCACAGGTCCACTGCTACCATGCTCATGTAGACACTCCTGTGTAGGCATTACCTGTCCCTCGACAAGCAGTTTTTCATTAACAATCCCACAACTGCACTCTTACTTCTGTGGGATTTCTCTAATCTTACTCCTCAACTAAGAGGCTTGGGACTAAAGTCATTATCAGTTTTGTGTCTGAGAGCCCTAGTGAGGTTTAGAAATGCTTTTTTTTCCCCAACTTTGTGAGTGCAGAGTAATGGTCTATGCAAAGCAGCTTGTCCTTGAGTAGTTGCCTGAAACGGTACAATAAAAAATACACTAACCAATACCTGGACACAGAAAAAATACATTGGAAAATGTCAAAGCAAACTTAAAAGCGAAAGAGAAACACTAGAATTATTACTGCAAATGTATTTAATGCTGCTTTTCAAGGCCCACAGTACTCAGGGTTTTCTCAGAGAGAACTAATGGAATATTGAGGGCTTTTATGGGAAGAAGATCAGAGAAAGTGAATTCAAACATCTTCATGTGAACTAAGGTATCACCCATCTCATACAATACCAAGACAAACTTCTTTAAAATATTAAAAAACAAGTTTCAAAAGGATGATGTGCCATCAGTTATACTGTGTAGATGACTTCTTGTTTCTAGCATCTTCCAGGTTCCAGCATTGTGCGCTTTCTCCTGAATGATGGCATGAGATGGCATGAGCTGTAACACTGTCCTTTCTGTACATCACTAGTGATTGATAAGAAGTGTTATGTGTACCTTTGCAACAATCTGTGATGCAAATCAAAACAACCAGAACTTTGTTGTTTGTTTTTATTTTTATTTTACATGTTTGTTGAGCAAGAGAGACTCATTTTGGTATTCAGTCAAGATTTGCTTCCCTTAAAATTGAAATATAATGAGTAAAACAACAAGAAGCAGTAAATAAACAGCAGGCCTGTGATTATGTAGTTGCTTAGTGAGATTAATAAAAGTTCAGAACAGTTATTGGCCCCATACTGCATATTCATAAAGCAGCCTTCTGTCCAGCAGGGGCAAGCAGTTAGTGTCAGCTTTTCTCATCACCATCAGCCACACAGGATTTGGAGAGGTTTTGGTGCCTTTGTGCTTAAACTTCCTATACCCTTCTGCCTCCATCTAATAAAGTGTTTCTGCTTTATAAATACTCATAACCTCTTAAACAATGATCAGCTGTCACAAGATTAAGGTTTTGAGCCCACTAACATCTAACCTACTGGTCAGACATTTCCACCATCTTTTTTGTGTGACCATCATACTTTCTGCTGTTACCTCCCACCTGCACAGAGAATAGCTAAATCAGTCTTTGCTATTGGCTGTGCAAGACATCAATCAAGGGAGTGAAAAGGTAAGCTGAGTCCTTAAGAACTACAGTTAGCATTGCAACAGCATCTAAACATCTATATAAATTGACTAGGATATTTTTATATTTTTTTGTGGCTTTTCAATTAACAAAAGGGTTTGATACCTGATTGAATTAAGAATCTGAATAAAAGGAACTGGGGGGACCAGACCTAAAAGTGCTGCAATTCCTGGGAGGAACAAAGAGTCTTTGCAGTGCAGTGCAGCACTTCCCAGTGATAGCCCCATGACAAGCCTGTGCAGAGATGGCAGAAGGAAGCACCTCTCTGACATGTCTGTTGGCTCATGTGCCCCAAGAAGACAAAACATACAAACCCAAGGAAACACAATTGCTTTGCTAGCAACTGAAAAAACTTTCCAGAAGAGACACAGTCAGCAAGACTATATGTAAAGTCCTTGTCAGAGCAGAAATCCAAACTGACATTTTCAAGCTCTAGCTGCATCCTTGACCTACTGTATTAATAGTGTTGGATCACTGTATCTCATAAACTGTTGAATATAAAGACCTACAAAAGATGAAAAAACAAGGAAAAAACAGGCATAAGATGCACTTGCCTGTGCTCATCGTGGAAGACAATTGAGGGAATAAATGGAACCAATTTTGCACTTTAAAAGAATCTCTAAAATTTCCCTTGCAAGGACTTTTGTAGTGATTTGAAGACATAACTAACTTTCTTTAAAACTTCTTTCCAAACCTCCCCCAGGAGTTTTAAAGAAAATTAGTTATGTCTTCAAATCCATCCTCCATCCTGGAGTTACCTTAAAAACAGGACAGCATTCACATTATTTTCAACTTAGGAATTGGGGAAAACATTAGTTCCTAGTCCTAAAAATCCTTCTACACAAGCTGAGCGGTAGTTCTGTTGGCTTGCAGGAGAATTGACCAAAGGCTGCCTAAGCATATAGGTAACTTGATCCTTCTGTGAACCGAAAAGATCTGCTGAACCTTTTGAGGTTAGCTTACCAGTAATAAAACTGGGTCACAGTCATCTCTTGATCAGCAGTGCCATTCAACCTGGTGCACAGTGATCTCAGGATAGGATACGCAAAACCTCTATTTCTTAAACAGTCAGTTGCAGGCTGTATATGTTAAAAGGAAGTTAGCATCTCATTTTGTTCCCCAGTTTTTCATGCATCTTTTACCACACTGAAATTCACCCTTTATTTTCCTACGCTGGCTGAAAGCCAAGCTGAGCATGGTTGTCACTTGGAATTACAGGTGTACTAATCATTGCTATCAAAACCTGTAGCATTGTGGAAGCACACGAAGTGGTACACTGCAAGTAAAGGTATCACCGCACTGTCAATCACTGCTTAAAGTTATTTGGTGTGGTGGCATTTCTGTAAGATGACCAAAATTCCTCTTTGTGAACACAAGTAATTTCAGTTGCAGTGGGAAATCCCCGCTCTTCTGCCCCCTTCCAATTATATTTCATTGGTTCAAAAAGCCTCAAGAGACCATGTAGTAACAGCAGTTGGGAAATGGTTTATTTTTGTTGTTGTTTGTTTTCTTTTATTACTCTGTTAAGCTACAAAATGTGTTGGCTCCTTTCAAGCAGCAATTCTGTTTTTATTTATTTTGAAATAAAGCACAGTTTTTTTTTTTTTTTTATATATACTTTTTTATTTTTGAAAAGATTAAGATTTCTCAAAATTTTGGTTTCCAAATTCCAAATTTGGTTTCCTCATTTTTTTCTTCTTCCAAAAACTGTGTTTTTCCCCACTATTAGGTATCGTGAGACTTTGGTGTTCTGAATTTTGCTAAAACCTACCTTCAAAATTTAAGCATGACTACCACACGCATTATAACGTCTGTTGTCCCACAGAGCATGGTTTTGATTAAATTCATTTTCAAATTGTACTTGGTAGTTCTCTCGACTCTTCTCCCTGGTCTATATGCAAGAACAATTTTATAGAATCACAGAATGGTTTGGGTTGGAAGGGACCTTAAAGACCACCTGGTTCCACCCCCCTGTCATGGGCAGAGACACCTCCCACCAGACCAGGTTGCCCAAAGCCCCATCCAGCCTGGCCTTGAGCACCTCCAGGGATGGGGCATCCACAGCTTCTCTGGGCAACCTGTGCCAGTGCCTCACCACCCTCTCAACCTCATCTCTTCTCTAGACTGAACATCCCCATCTCTCTCAGCCTGTCTTCATAGGAGAGGTGCTACAGCCCTTTGATCATCTTTGTGGCCCTCCTCTGGATTCATTCTAATACTTCCATTTCCTTCTTGTTTTTAGGGCCCCAGAGCTGAATGCAGTACTCCAGGTGGAGTCTCATAAGAGCAGAGTAGAGGGGGAGAATCACCTCCTTCAGCCTGTTGGTCACACTTCTTTTGATGCAGCCCAAGATATGGTTGTTTTTCTGGGCTGCAAGCAAACACCACTGGCTCATGCCCACCAATACCCTCAAGTCCTTCTCTGCAGGGCTGCTCTCAATCAATTCATCACTCAGTCTGTATTGATTATTGGGGGTCACCCCAACCCATGTGTAGGACCTTGCACTTTGCCTTAGTCAACTGCATGAGAGTCAGATGAGCTCACTCTTCAAGCCTGTCAAGGTCCCTCTGGGAGATGTTCCTTCCCTCCAGTGCACGACCTTTTTAAAGTTCACTCAACACTTTTTTTTTATTAATTACTTTTATTATTATTATTTTTTTAATTCATTTTTCTTCTCCTGTAAAAAGCAGTCTTTATCTGCTTTACTTCATTACTATCTTCAACAGTTCTCCCCAGTACCTTTGCAGTGAGTTTCAGGGCGCCCCTTGCTGGTTAGCAAATGTCCTGCTCACAGCCAGTAAGGGAGAGAGGGGTGGTTGTTTTTTCCTTTGCAGGCATTTAGCAGTAAACAACAGCAGCAATTTATTTGCATTATGCTGACCAAATAAAACTGATCTTCACTCTGCGATTGGAGGCAATCAAAAACAAGTAGAAAAATGTACTGGGAATTAAAGAAGCCAAGAAACAAACAAATGGAGTTAGGAGAGCTATTTTCTTCCATTATTTGTTAAAATAAGGAGGAGAAAGAATAAGTGGTAAACACAGTCGTGATGGAAACTTCCTCAAAGATATGACCATGGGACATTTCTACAGCTCTTCCTCGATTAGTTAAAACTTGTCTCTATAGAGAAAACTAAAGGGAGCTCAGTTTCTACCTCCAAAATAGTTTTTCAAATTCTCCTGGAAGTTTCAGACACATTTTTTTTTTTTTTTTTCTGTCAGAATACCAGAAGAGTTTAGGCCAGAGTAAGAATAAACTGCCACAAATGCACTGCTTTCTCTCTAACAGAAAAGCAAACAAATCAATAGAAGACTAAGGCTTTCTGGGTGCATAGAATTTGACAGAAAAAACATTTGAAAGTCTGTCCCAGACCTCAACATTAGCTTTTGGCTTCTCTGCATTGAACAAGAAAATTAACTGGTTTAAGAAAAGCACATGAAATTTCCCATCTGGCTAACAACATGTATGTTTCTGCTCACTATGACAATTTGAAAATGCTGCTGAGATGTTTTAAAGTCGGTGTTTATATCTAAAAAGCCAAATCTTCCACAGCTAAGGTGGCTCTCCCTGCTTTCCTGGGATATAAATTAAGACAATAAAGTACAGCTGAAACTGATTTTTAAAGGTGCATAGCCATGTTGTAGGTACTTTGATAAGTGCTCTTTAAAATCTGTCTTCTTTGCTGACACAACTATTTCATTTCAAAGTTGTTTATTTCCTCCATCAAGGAACATTTAATAATTGGGTTTAAAGCATATAAATCTGTTGTTTGTATTTACTTGCTCATCAGCTTAGCATTGCTAAATACATGTGTCGTGTGAAGGTACACTGCTACAATTCTTAACTTGCAAGGGCTTCAGGTGCTTTGGAAAACCTGATGATGTTATGACAGACAGGTAAAAAGCACCATAAAGCTTGTCTGCTAGATACAGTGTATGCAGAAGCAATTTGCCTTCTAAAACTCTGAACATGATATTCTCTAATATTTCCTGGCAGATCTTCAGTAGCTAGAAAATAAGCATTTCCATATGTAAGAAAATATTCCTTTGAAATGTAGATTTTACTTTACAAGAAAAGAACTCAGAGAGAATTGCATTTTTAAGCTAAGGGTTCATTATTATTTATTTTTCTGCTTTAAAAATGCTGTGCATTTTCCATATAACACTTAGGTAGTAACTGCAATTCTAGCATGAGCTAACTTACTCTAACAAATCTCCTAGCTGTTTTTGTCCACTAAGAATAATCTCTCAATAAACAAATTTTGGCTAATACTTAGGTCCTCATTGCAGAGTTGGCTTACATTAAATTTAATATAATGCAGTATGAATTACTGCATTTATCTAAGATTTAAAATATGTTCACAACACCAAGTTGTTCTTTCTGTTCTTTCTGTTCCACTGTTTTTATACAGTGTTTTCCCCTTTAAGGAAAGCAGTTTAAAATGGTTGCTAGTCTTCTCAGTTGCTGCAACCACATGATGCAATCTATTGTCAAATTAGTGGGTGGCAGCAAGTGGAAACAGATTTCACCAGCAATAAAGCCCGTCACATGATTTCATCTGTTCACAGTCATACAGTCTCTTATCCTATTTCTTGCTCGATCCAAAGGCCCTGTCCACATTGAGCAGGGTTTATCTTTGTGGCTGTTTTTCACTAAGTGGTATTTGGGGGGGGGGGTTGGAAGTATATAGGGAATTAAATAATTTAGTACAGAAAGCTTTGCACATGTAAAAAGGGGGTCCAAATGTGCAAACATTTTGCTAGGTCTAAACCAAACTTAAAATAGAAATATTTTCAAAAAAAAAATAAAAATTAAATACATATAAAAATACAAATTAAATACAAATAAATGTTACAAATAAAGTAATCTTTTTAGCACAAAGTTTGCAGTCATTGCATATGAATCAGCAAAAGGATGACGGGAAGCAAAGGTGGAAAACAGTATGGTATAACAATAAACACAAACTTTTTATCTAAATGGAAAATTTTTCTATATTTCTAACCAATATTTCTAACCAGAGGCCTTTTGTTTTTTTGTATGAAACAGTGTTACGAGACTTGACTTCTAATTTCAAGTGCTGTTGAAGTCAGTATCACATAATATAAAGCCAATTGGATGTTCTTGATTCTTTCAAAGTTTACATAAAATTTTCAGCCCTACCTAGTCCAGTAGAGCCACCCCCTGATAAATTCCAGTTTCTAGGCCCAAGGCCTAGGGGAAGTGGGGAATGGGAAGCATACACAGAGCCTCTCCCCCCCTCTACCACTGCCCTTCTTCATTTCCCAAGAGACTTCCAGAAGACAGCAGTTGCCTTGTGCATACATAACCTATGGGAAGGACAATCTATGAAGAAAAGCATGAGTTGCCTTCTGATACATCAACATCAGGGAGATGCGGTTTCTGCATGGGGCTAGGCAAAAGGAGTTTGATGACAAGGCCTTTAACAACACAACACTGCATAACAAATCAGGTGTGGTATCGCTCTACAGTAACTATCTGTCCTGGTTTGAAACGAGGACAGATGTAGTGTTCTTCAGAAATAGCTCTCAGCACCCTGGACCTCCAGCAGAACATTGATTATTCTTGAATAATGTGATTCCTCATTAATAAGTTGGTCAGTTAAACATAAATATTTGTGCTGTCAAATAGCATTCAAAAGCCAATGTATACATTTTCCTGGAGAGGTAAATATCACTTCATTTTTGGAGAACTGCAAGGTAATCTGCAGATCAATGGGATCACTATTTCCTTAACTATGGCAATGGTACAGTGCATAGTGTGGGTTTGAATTTCTCAGATCAGCTTGGACTACAAAAGAAATGTGGCTACAAAACATACTTGACAACACTTAACACTGCATCCACTGTAAACTTTTTCCATTGACTTTTGATTCTCTTGCAGAGCAGGAAATTAGGAAGCCTGGAAAAATATAGTACTGGATCGAAATGTGAATCCAATTCAGAAAAGCACTGAAGCATGTGCTTACCTTTGCTTGGGTCTTTAGCTCCACTAAAGTTAAGCACATGCATAGATGCTTTGTTGTTAATCTGCTGGGTTCACTGCTAAAACGGCTTTATTAGTGAGGTAGCTTTACATATATAAAGAAATACAATCAACTTGAGAGATGATACAAGACAGAAGCCCCCAATTTCAGAGTTAAAGGCCCTCTTTTTGTGTATGTAACCATTCATGTAAACAGATCTGTATTTAATTGTATTTCATTCCATTTCAAACATATCTATATTTCATGTAGTCACTCTTGTAAACACATTTGCTTGCAAAAAATATTTATGCAGAAGATAAGGTATTTGCACATCTAAGGATCCCTTTTGCATGGGCAAATAGTTGTTTACACATACAGATGAAAAATAGGAATACATAGATATGCAAGTGACTCTGAAATCTTGACACACATTGCCTTACAGGACAAAGCTGGAAGAAAGTCAACAGGCAATAATTATCCAATTAAAAGTCATGTATGCATTTGGAATTAGTTCTAAAGGCTCTTTAGAAAGACTTTACTGCTGTAAATGTCTCATCGTTGCTAATTCTATCCAGATCTAATTGAAGCATGTCCCTTCCTGAAGATCCACTAATAATTTCTAATCAAGAAGTAAATCAGCAAATGTTTGTTTAGAAAGTTGCCCAAATCAGATTGTTCTTGAGACACGTGTAGTGGAAAAATAGCAGGACTTTATTCACTCTCAAGAATAAAACAATCAGAAAAACAAAACTGCTGTGGACCTGAGAGCAAAATCTGGCTCTTGGTATTCAAAAAAAAAAGAAAAGAAACGAACACGCGCTGGTTGCTATAGAGAGAACCTCTTACTTTCAACCACAACTGCAGATGTGGTGGGGTTGAAGTGAATATGTATATATGTATGCCTGATAGTACTTAACAGCTCCGTAAAAGACTCATAAAAGTGATCTGAGATTCCCGCCCCCCTCCCAAAATTAGATAATTGTGAGTTATGTACTGACTGCCCAAAGGAATATAGGAGCATTCCACAGATAACTGAGACTTAAGTAACCTTAAACAAACAGAACAGTTGGCCAAACAGTAGTGGTTGTTTACAGATAATATGTTAAAACCAGTAAAATAAAAGATTCATTAGAACAATAGTCAAATATAAAGAATTTACACATAGTTGCTTGATCTCTCCATGTGGAAAGCCATGAAAGTCTGCAGTCAGTAACGAGAGGCAAAGGAGAGCCCATCTTACTGCTTGAAGTAGTAAAGAGGGGTCAGTGCCAGGGCATTCTCAAGCTCCTTCTCTACCCAAATCGGTGCCTTTTTTGTCATGTTTAAGTCCCTCCTGCTGTAAATAAAGCCAACTGCACTAACTTCCTTAGTATAACAGTATATACTGCGGTTTACAACTCTTTGCTATTCAAAACTATTAATGCCTAATGTTTAGATTGCAGGAGCACTGAGAGACCAGCTGGTCAAGGCCACATCATCCTAGGTGCAAGGCAAAAATAGAGGAAGTAGCAGTCTGTGTCTCGGAAAGGTTGGACTCATTTTTACAGCCTCAATTCTGCAATTTCTGCAACATTTTCTGGGTTTACCTTCTATATCACAGTTCGAATGTTGTCAAAGTTCTGCTTTCTCAAGCCATGCTTATGAGGGCTTAGGTTTGCTGCCTTCTTTAGCACATCTCCAAGCCTCTGTTGGTACCTGCTGGTGGGTGGGAAAGGAGAGTAAAGGGGAGCAGAGCTGGGTGGGCTCCAGCCCATGCAACAGGCATGCAGTGTGCCACTGCACAGCCCTTCACTGGCTTGCCTTGCTTGGGCTGGCAATGTGAAGACTCAGAGAACGCAGTTGCTCTTCATAAATATAACAAAAGGATTAACATTAGGGCTAAAGATGGGCTACTGAAGCTAAGAACGACTTGGGCACAAGAACAAATGGCTATGCAATGGCTATGGCATTCAGAATCTGGTTCTTAACCATCAGTGTAGTGGTTTTTGGAGCAGGCACCCCTTGGACAGAAAAATGACAAAATCCTTAAGAGGTTTTAGGATTAAGCATAATCACTTCACTAAAAGCCGAATGTAGTGCAGCTACCTAGCACAGCAGAGGACTGGCCTCAGTGAGCATGATCTCTGGTTTCTAAATGGCATTTTCTACACCACTCATCTGTTCATCATTCTCAGACAAGCCAGGATTCACATGATGTCGACAACTCTAATATATTCTTTGTAAATTGCAACTGGATCTTTGAATCTCCAGACAGTTGAGAAACTAGTTTCTCTCACCTGTTTAATTAACCATGTCATACTCTCCAAAAAGAATTAATTGTCTCACTGAAGCAATACTCAAAGATTCGAAAGAAAAATAAATATAAGCATGCAGCACAGTAAACGTTTATCCAATAAACATTTTCACAGCTGAGCTTCAACCTTCTCATGTTCCAGATTCTTACATTTTATCATCTCATCCCACTTGGTACAGGCACCGCATCTCTTTAAGATACGCCTCATGGGGAAACACTGCCTTGGTAATCAAAACATTTAGACTGCAGAAGAAACATAAAACAATTCGCAAAGAAGTTGTATGGTGCAGGAACTGTGCCAGGACAAAACTGTGACTTTTCCCTGCTTGGTCTTTAACGATTCATTAATAGAATTGGTTTTCTATCAGGCTACCTTTACTTTGATCATCTCAAGCTTTGGCAGATGTTCCCTCTGAATAGCAGCCAATAGTCTCCTGGTGACACTGTGCAGTGCATCTTCTTAGTCACCACTCTGCCCCAGAGATTGGCTGGTGCTGCTTACCATAGCCAGAGTTAACCCTAAAAGTTTCAATTTTAACCAAATTGAAATAATGACTTTCTTTTTTTGCAACTGCTTTCATTTCTGCTTTTACAAATATTTTTCAACCTAAGGCTGAGAATGGAGTAAACAGTTGCACGTGAAAAAGAGAAATGAAAATGATCTTCAGATAGCTGTTTCTACAGTGGAAAGCATTTTTAGTGTTCAGCTGTGGTTACAGGACAGAACAAAACCTTTAGGGTATCTGTGAGATGGGTAAATTGGCAATCATTGAAATGATGATGTTAATCATTGTCAATTCAATCCTGAGAGGCACTGAGGCCCTTTCCAAAGACACTGAAAGTTTTTAATTCTCTGTAACATGATTCAATTTCAAAGGGGAAAAACAGTATTCAACATCTAAACTGAGCAACTTCTTTCTTTAAAAAAGGAATAAGGATAAGTCATGGAAAAATATACATGCATTTCAATGAGAAGAGTTTCAGGTTGTGGGGGAGGGAATCTAGTCTGTCTTTGGAAATGTGCTCATCATTTTCCAAGCTTAATACCTATAACCTTGAACATTTCCTAGTCCTTAGAAAAACTGCTGCGGTATCTGCAGTTAGAAGCAGGTTTCAGCACTGGTCTCCTGAAGTTTTTTCTGGCCCTTTAGGTCAGATATTCAAAAACTGAAGCAATATACCATAGCTTCAGTGAAGTTAGAGATAAGCCATTTATCATAACCAACGAAAGGTCCCCCTTCGTATACATCAGCTCTAAAGAACAGTAAATCTCAAAGAAAAAAAAAAAAAAAAAAGATTATTATAAGATTATTTTTGAAGCCATACTTTAAGGATGGTTTAGATTTTGCATTGGTCAAACAAATTATGATATACTATTTTAGTCTCAGAAAAATGAGAAACTTCCCAACTTTGGTATTGTTCAAGTTTGGTATTGTTCAGAGTAAACCTTAAATCATTAAACAATGCTTTGATAATTCCATATCTGCATGCCCTTGATCTTGTTTTCACTTATTCTTCCCACTCACGCTTCTGCATGTGTGTCTGTATTTAAATCTGCTCCTGTTCTCAGTAACTAAGATGGCAAAACTCCTGCAGCTGCATTTTGCCTGCTGGTTCAGAGCCTCTCAGGTTAAGAGAGCTTCACAAGTCTGATTTTCGGAGCTCAAAGAGTGGGCAGCCCCTGTGCAGCGCTGGGTGTCTGAAGTCCATCTCCAGGTGTCAGGGGACCTGAGCAATGGGCCAGACTATGTAGATACTTTTGAAAGACTCATCCCTTTCGAATTAACAGAAATTTAAAAAAAAAGGCAGAAATTCTCTTTCTGTGAAAAAAGGAAGAGGGTCAGAAAGTCCAGGGAGCAGTCTGTTTTTCTTTGACCTGTTTTGCCCCAGTGTTTTGAGCAGCTGTTACTCACTAACACGCCTCAAGATGCAGCACAAGCATCTCCAAACCATCCCAGCAGGCAGTGCTGGAGGGAAACGCATTCACTCCATCTGAACTGTGAGGTGCCACCAGTGTCGGGGCTCACCTGCTCTTTTTCAGCAAGCACAATCAGGACTGCTGCTTGTTGAATAGGTGCCCGAGGAGATGGAGGCTCTGAGCTTCCCTATCTCCCCTCCCTCTCACACCTGCTCCTGGGCAGCCACAGTCTGGCCATCGGTAAAAGCAATAATCTTTGCAGCATGAGAAATGAGCAGGCTGCTGAGCCTCGTCTGTAGCAGGGAGCCATTGGGAGGAACTGAATAAGTGATTTTTAAAGATGGGCTAATAAATCATTAAAGTGACATGGTATAGGCCCAGGGTTTGTTTTGCAAGCTAGAAAGGGAATTGTAACATCCGTATTTCAAAATACATGCTCACCCTTAAGCTCCCATTTCCTGTGGATGGCATCCAAATTTAACCTTTCATTTCTTGAAGAGCAGTGTATTATATTTATCTGGTAGAATAAGCAAACAGCTGACTACAGCAAATCCAGGGAGCTCTTTTAAAACTATCAGCTAAAATCAAGATAAGTGCACTTCAAACTTCCCCCAGGATCTTCAAAAATAACTACCTACCTGCTGCCAGCTGTGTTGCTTACTTTTATTTTAGTGGAGCTGGCATAGCCTCATCTCAGTCCTCTGCAACCCCCAAAGTCTGAAACCCACACCACCTCTCTTGTGTCAAACATGGTGGAAAAAAGCAGGCTAAGAGGAGAGTGCTGTCAGGTGGTTTTAAGATTTACCAGCGTGTCTCAGAAGGGCCACGTTATCTCTGACAACTGGTGGCCAGACACTGGAGCACATGAGCTACTATCAGCACACCCATCTGGTGGGAGTCTGACATGCCCATGCACAGCAGGGAACATTTTCCTGGCAAGTTGGATATGCAAAATGCACATCCCAACAACACCACAACTAGCATGGCATGCCCTGAGTTGGGGGGCTTTCTACATCAGCAAGACAGGTTACCTGTTGGAGTCTTGGTGCATTTGAATTCAGTCTCCAGAGTCACTGCTCACAGCTGGATGAAGACTCGAAGAGGTGGGGAATCCTGGCAGTGACCCAAGGCAACCTTCTTCTGAGCAATCAAGGCTTTAGCTGGAAGTCTGTCTCCATGAATGGCAGCAGTAACATATTAAAGAGAACTGGAGCCAAGCATGCTCCTAAGGGGCCTTTATAATGTGATCATGGACGTGGCTCCAGCCCTGGTGCTTATGGGTAGAATGGGGTGAATGGGGTGGTGCAACCATGTAACCCATCACCACTCATATCACCATGAGTACATAAAACTGTGGCAGCAACCACTGAGGGTTCAATTTGTGTCCCCAGAGCAGTGACCGGGTTGTCTGTAATGTAACAGTCTGGACCTGAAGAATCAGCAGAACTGTGCCCTTGTATGTTGCTCTGAAACACACAGGTGAGGAGCCTCAAGTGTCCTCTGTGATGAAATTAGACCAGACTCCACTTGTAGTCAAGCTAATCCCTTGCCAGCAAGATGTGGTGAAGATGCTGGTTGTGGTACTGGGGCAACCAGTTCTTAAGTATTTCTGTTTTTTTCTTCTTGATGTAGCTTTCTTCAGTGACTGACATAGTGCACTGCTATCTCCACTGTGGCTACTTATGTCTTGGCTGTCAGCAGTTAGGAGGTGACTGCTAATAGGTTGGATTTGGGTTCTTACAGCCATTGCTGCCGGTTCACATTACCTCACTTTCAGCATTTTTTAACTTTTTTTTTTTTTTTTTTTATTAATAATGTAACTTTGAATGTGCAGTCAGTGTATCATGACTCATGACATAACAGTTCACATTTACCACAAACACCTTCTCACTGGTGTGCCAGTAATGGGACCTACGTCAGATGGCCTTTCATGGCCTCAGATCACTCTTCCAAGGTTTGGGGTAACCAAAAGAAACTGGTAGCAATCCTCTTCCCCTAACAAGTTGCGGGACCTCTGAAAATCTAACTGAAGTGTCACAGAGGGTATTTACAGGAGCTTCAGTATTGTTACCCATGCTTCAAAGCACCAACCTGAGTAACCAGGAATTAATACGCACTCTCTCGATAACTCTGGCTCTGGTATTTATGCCAAGCATTTCAGAGGGTGGCAAGTCTGGGGAAGGGAGGGGCTTTCCACTTTGGTAGGCCCATCTGAGAACTTCTTAATCCTTATTACTGTTACACTTTTCTATGCCTGCCAGCCCGCAAGAAGGTTTGAAAGTCAGCCTGACCTCTGGTGTGTCTGATCTAGATCCAACAGGGAATGAGATCAGGGAGCTGTGAGAAGCAAGCTTAATGGGGAGACTGCTGCAAATGTAGCAAAACAAATAATAGAGGCTTGAGTTTTTTTGTTGTAGAAAATACAGTGCTATGGCTTTTGGGTGCCAAGAGGCAGTTCTTTTAATAGCTACATTCTTTGTAATGCTGATGAGTGGCAATATAGAAAGATGAAAGTAGGAGGGCATTGTATTATAGTCTTACATATATTATGCCACAAAGAAAATGCGGTTGCTGGGTGGGGATTCTTCGCCCTCCTCCTGCTGAGCTATTCATACAAATTCTCTTCTGTGGATGGCAATCCCCATTCCATCTCTCCTAAATCCCAAGGGGTTTGCCAACTGACTTTCAATTTTCAAGTGGAAATCGCAGGACTGAATGGCGCATTGATGTATTTCCTCCTACACCTCGCTGTTCCTTTAGGAAGTGAGCAGACATTTTTTTCCAAAAGATGTATGCCATCTCCTGGGAACTGAAGAAACTGCAACCCCCTTGTATGGAAAACCCCTGTAAATTATTTTTTCTTCTTCTCAGAGGGTATTATACAACGAACAGAATAATGTCTGCATAGCTAGGATCACTCTCCATTTCTAAAATTGTTGAATTGTCCACATTTTACACCAGCAAAATTCAAATCACATTGAAAATGCCGTCTTCTACTTGCTGTACTGCCAAATTTGGATGTATGCCAAATAGCTTGACAAGATTTGTCAATACTTGGTAGTAATTGGTTACAAAATAGTGGCAAAACTTATCACATGCTGCTGTGATGTTTTAACACAAAGGCAGTCCACAGCACTGCTATGATGCATCTATTTTGTCCTACGGGACAAGTGCAAGTCAGAATAAAAACATCAGCGATTTCCCTCATAAAACAGCATATGATTCTTTAGCATACGAGTGAAGATACATTTCTCTTAACTTATAAACAGCAACTTACATGTGTCAAACCACAGTCTCTTCTGCTTGTTACCCTTAGGCTTTTTATTTACTACTAACACACCATTAAGCCTTCCCCTGTCAAGAAAACACAACAGGGAATAAAATGCACAGATACAAATAAATGTATTTTTGCTTTTTTGAATTAATAGTTGTGTAGATGACAAAGATAATCCTTTGTCTTTGATCTGCCCTTAAAACAAGGTAGTTATTTCATGTGGATAAGTCCTTGAAATAATGTCCGTAAGCATGGATTTGTGCATAAAATGGTTTTCTGCATTATGTCAATTAAATATACCTGCTCAAATTGTAAGAATTATTTTGGTTTCATAAAGGTAGAGAACAGTATCTACTTTTAAATAATTAGGGATGGCGCATTGTGCTTATTCAATTTGCTTTGATCTGGCAAACATTATGTTTAATAATTTTAATTATTTTTCATCACTTTCTATTTCTTCCAGAGACCTGAGAGGCTTTGAATAAGAACTGAAATGGTATTTTTTCACACACACACACGAAAGTGATCTGACAAGACCAGCTGCTAACTGACTTTATATAATGGCATTGAAAAGTAAGTAAACAGTCGTTAAATAAAATTTAGCATGATGCAACTTGTAAACTGATGTCACTGTTCATCTGAGCGACTACCTGGGACACCAAGTTTCAGTGACAGATGGGGGTTGATAAAACGTATGTGCAAACTGCTGAGAGGCCGCTCTCATTTTGTAATCCACTGGGAGGAGCGTGTAACATCTTCTGATTGATTTAGTACCACACATGCGTCTTCGCATACATGTCGTCTGCTAGCGGAAGCAAACACTCACAAAACCCTCTTTTCAGTTTGAGCATAAAAGATGGGAGAAAGCAGGACTGACCCAGGAACAGAGCTTCCCGCTGGGATGGCTGTGCCAGGCACCCACGCTGACAGGGGCAGGTCTGACAGCGCAAGCTTCAGCCGAGATCATCCCTTAATTCCCACAAGCCAAGTCAGGACACTCCGGTCCTCGCTGCCAAACTCCCAGCCTCTTAGGAATTTCCCTTTGTAGTTTGTCTCCATCTCCCACTTCCTGCAGCCTGCCGAGCGGCCCTGGGGCAGGCTGCCATTTTGGCTGCCCTCAGACGCGTGGGGAGGCCAAGGAGAAGGCTGGGGAGAGGCAGGGGGAGGTTGGACACAGGCTGGGTGCATGAAGCAGCCCATTCCTTAGGGAGGAACACCTTCCACCTGTGCAGATATTGCTCCTTAGTTCATGTCTGGCCAATGGATTAATAAAACACATTGCAGAGCTGCAAGTCACAGTAATTGCAGCCCCCACGAAAGTGGCGAGGCCAGGAAGAGCCTCCCCAGAGCCCCATCTAGTGACAGGGACCGAGGTACACCACAACTGAGCTCACACTGCATGACCCCCTGCACGTTTTATGAAAAAAAGAAACTTCTGATGAATCTCCCAGCACACTGGAAGTCCTTTGGCACGCTTGCAGTCATGGAGGTGTATGGTACTCACACCACCGCTGCTCACATTTTCAGGGAGCAAGAGAAAAGGAGGCATTTGTATGAGTAGGAAATTACAAATCTGGGAATGCATCACCTCAATAATTTTAATAGAAAAATCACTCATCAAGTCAAAATACTTGTATCAGCACAAAATACTGTATACCCAGCCTTACACCAAGATTTTTGAGTAACCAGACCTGTGCTTGGCAGACCACAGTTAGGTGCCCAACGAGAAGGTGACTGACTTGCCTAGAAATTGTCAATCTGTCTTCTTGATGGCAGAGGCAACTGTGTGTTTCTCCCAGTTTTGAAAATCCAATAATTTTCATGTAAGCACCCTAAGTGTGGTGTGAGGAATCCGCCTGTAGGAATCACCACTTGCAAAGTCTGGGCTTACACACGGGAGTACCCTGCTGGCTGCCTGCTTATTCTGGCAAGGTGCAGAGAAAATTAATGGAAAGTTAGTACCATCTAAGTGGATTTCTGCAATGTGCTCACTATGTGCAGTAAGTATTTACTTGCCTTTTGAGACCATTAATTTTATATATGTGGGATGGTTAGCTGAGACAAACCACTCTTTTATAAACCATCAGTGCAATGCAGGACACTGCTCCATGGGTTCTTGTTATAACGTCTCCATTGTTTGGGATGTCTCAGAAGTAGAATTTTGGAGGATGGCCAAAACCAGAGGGAGAGTATATTTCTAAAGAGAAATTATTGCTAAGTATACTCAATCTCTGACGTGGACTCTTGTTTCACTCTCTCTGAAATTACATCTCTCAACAATGTTTATAGTTGGAATCCTAAATCTTTAAAATTTAGATTCTGTGTTCATACGGGTGGTTGACATATCAAATTTAACATGGTGATTAAAGAAAGGCTATTTTATTTTATCCTGTTTTAATTTAGTGCACTTTAACTTCCCATTTGTAATTGCCACTCGGGCAAAGAAAGAAAAACCCTTTTTGAAGCAAACTAACGCCCACAGTTAGGATTTGGTTAATCTCTTTTCTCCTGAGGCAGGAGTTAGAAGACTCCAGGTTCTCCATACAGCCACCTGGGACACAACACAGTTTTTAGGGTGGTTTTACTTCAGAAAACTTGTTATGCAAATATCACCACTGGTTCCATCAGTCTGAGACAATTAGTTGGCTATGGAAATCCAATATAACATGTATTAATTTTTGTTATTGAAATAAACAAAGATAGTCCTAAATATATTAACCAGTGGCAGCATTATTTTATGGTCTATTCTCAGTGGATTTTATTCTAAGCAGGGAGAATATGCAGAGAGTACACTGCATGTGAGCACTGCTTGGCCCTGAGGAGTCACCATCATTTATGTCACCACATAAATTCTCCTGTACTGTATTCCCGACCAATTGAAACATACCAATATCAAATAACCTTTAAAAATGTTTTAAAGTTGAGAATAAAATCACAGTGACAGCAGTTCTGGATGGAACACTGAAATATTAAAAGGTAGAAAATGAGGAGAAAGCACTGTGACTTTATATTCCACTGGTCCAAGATAGCAAAAATCATCAGAATTTATTAAGACTGAAGCAGTTTTTTTTTTTTTTTTTTTTTTTTTTGATATTATTTTTCCCCTTCCTGTTTAATCCCACAAGCTGTTGACTGCTGAGTTCAGACTCCCCATGCTGCTGTTGTAAAAAGCAGACGTCATTACAGAAATCTGCCTTTACTGGACAGCAGCAGCGAGGCTTGCCAAATGTTACCCAATGAGGAAGCTTGCATATCAGTATCAGTGGGAAACTGAAGCAGACCCGAAGAAAAGGAGGGGGAGGGAAGGAAAGTTTGAAAGATTACAGGCCATTGAGATAAATACAGAGCGTGGAAACAAAACATGTTTTATTTATTTGTAAGGTCAGTGCCCTCAGCTGGAACAGAGATTTTGGAAGTGTATTAGAGGAAAAGTTTAATCTATCACAAGCACAAGCTAGAGCATGTTTAAATTCTGTTTATGAAGCAATTTAAGTAAATTTGGGCAATGGGAGTTAGGAAATTGTAACCACATTTGTCTAGTAGATTGCAGAATAATAGCAGCCAAACTTTAGGCATAATCCTTTACGAAAAATATAAAAATAAAAAATACACAAAACCAGCAAACCTCTGTATAAAGTGACCTAGACAACACCCAATTCCCTGATCATCTAAAATGCATATATTGACTGTGATGAACAGTGATGTAGTTGAGTTACTTAACTCAAAGCAACTATTTTCATAAGCCTTTAGCTTAAACCCAAAATGCCTGTGAAAGATGGAGCAGTCAGGCTTGTCACAGAGCAATAAAAAAAAAAAAAAAGGCAGTTTGGCATGACTTCGATTTCTTTCTGAACAGCTTGATTCAGTCAGACAATTCTGTTCATAGTTATAGCTATTTAGTCTTGGAGTAATGCCATTAAATTAAATGGTGTTATGAGTTTTTACATTGCTTAAAGGAAAGGAAAATAAGTGTATTACTTAACTGGAGTTACTCTAGCAGGGCATTTGTCCCAGATAATACACTGATATGCTAGATTATTTGCCTGCTCTTGAGATAACAAACACAGGGCATAGTCTCAGAGGCCATAATACAGCAAATATGATATTCTTTTGCCTTTCAACATTTCCATATATGATTTCTCTCTCTTCTTGTATACGTGGGTGGTTGTCCTTAAGGCCACAATATATTGCACATACAACATGCATAGTCAAAGCTTAAGAGGGATAGGGAGAGGATGTTATTGTGTTCTTAAAAGGAGAAATGGCACTCCAACCTGATATTTTTGCCCTATTCATTGCAAACTCCATTACCTGCTTCTTTGTGCAAGCATCCATGCATTGTGGTTAGATGCTCACACTCAGTTTGGGTGTCAGCTGGTTATCTGTGGGTTATATGTGACACCTCAGTCATATCTCTTGCTTATTTAAGTGTGTAAGTTTTTGCTTAGAATCAATGTGAATAATGCAAATCAAGCAAGGAATGTATGACACAAGCCATGTTGGCGGTAATAAATTGTTTTAAGAGTGCTTTGTTGAGGAGATATGAAAAAGGCCTTCTCCATTGTAAAGAGAATGTGTCAATCACAGCTAGCTTGTCATTAGTAAGGTGTTTTTCGTGCATAGTATGCTTGACCAATAAAAAGATGCAGAATGAAGTCATCTGAAATTAACCTGATGAGTCAGAAGTGGCTGTTGAAGCACATCTAAATGTACTACTAGTAGACTGCTGGTTTACAGTCACTGCACCTATGAGCAAGGGTAGTTACAGTGAAAATTGAGGTGGTCTGGTGTAATGACAGTACTGAATTTTCATTGTTTCCCTGGTAAATGAAATTGGCAATAAATAAATAAAAATAGGCCTTTAGGGGAAAGAAAAATAAAAAAGTAAGTTTCAATAAGATAGCATGTTGTAGGCATTCTGTGAGGTAAACTGTTGGTACTAAAAATGGTTTGTATGAAAATTGGAAACCCTAGTGTTTACTTATATGTATGAAAAGAAACAGGTCAGTGACTTTGTTTCCATGGTGACCATTATTGAAATAAAACAAACTGACACCAATGCTGATTTATTTTCTCCTTCTGTACCCTTTTTAACAATCACTTTAGTCTGAGGTTGCTACTGGATCCAAACATGACGCCAGAGTGAACTTTGACAGTATGATCTTCTGAAGTTCGTCAATGAAAAAAAGAGCTAAACCAAGATTCACTTCAGAAAAAAAAAAAAAAAAAAGGCTTTTTGAGCAGGTGCCAATGCCTGGTGTCTGGCAACAACATAGCTGACATGCTGTAGAGTAAGAGTTCACTGGGAATTGTTTGATAAGACTAGTTTCAACAATGAAAGAGGAAACCTATTTCTCAGATCCAAAACTTTCCCAGAAGGATGGGAACATTTCCTTTGGATTTTTTTTTTTTTTTTTTTTTTTTTTACCTGAGGAGACTCCTCAGGTCTGCATTTTCCAGTCAAAACCAGACACAGAAGGGTGGATTAGAGATTCAGTAGTTTGCCTGCTATGAATAATATGTGGGTTTGCTTTTGGACTGGCTTCTATTTTGACTCAGATGCATGCTGCAGTTATTGGGGTCTTTGACTTCAGAAGACAGGAGTCTAAACCAGTGATATCTTATGTGCTCCTGAGTGCAGGAACATTGTAATATATTGAATAATCTTACTCTTTGTGATGCTCACTTCCCAAATATGTTAAGTGGTAGTTATTCGAGTTTCCTATTTCACAGAGGTTCTGGGAGGTTAACTTCATTGAAACTTTTGAGATGATCAGAAAATAGGTTCATATAGACACACTGGAAAGATAAATCTTCTTGCAGGTTTTTGGTACAACCCATCAGACCGAGGATATCAACCCTGTTATCATACCACAGAACAGAAGAAGCAGTAGAGACACCATGTGTGTTTGGCAATGTCTGTTGGATATGAAGTGCCATGGATACAGATATGGAGGAAAAGAACACAGTGTAATAATACTTGTGACAACAAGATCAATATTGGGCCAGAAGTTGAGTGTACACACTTCATTTTGTTTTCCAATATCATTGTTTTGATCTGTTATAATCATAGTCAATACATTTATTTAGGCAAGGTAACTAGTGAGGAATGCTCCAAGTCAGAGTTTTGACTGTTTTTTATACTGGATTTGATATCACAGCAACCCTACTGTTCCCGTTAGTATTTACAAGAAGAAGAAAAAAAAAAGAATAGATGAAGGAAAACATATGCACTTTTAAAACCTCAACCTGTAAAAGCAAGGAAGGTACAATGAGGTGTGTATCTAAGGAAACAGAAACATGAATAACTGAAATGGAAAATATTAAAGTAAATTTCTCTTTACCTGTCTTATATGATCAAGTCTGTGACTTCAGTGGAAGCAAGATAGCTGCTTTCATTTGTAGAAAAAGGAAATGGTCTCCCCTTGATTTGAGCTCTGAGCCCAAAATGGCACTTAGTGATATTTTTGGCCAGGATGATATTTTTTACTTCATATTTCCTTTCTCAAAGTCCTTTCTATGAGCTTTAAGTGGAGATTTGGATATTGCAACGGTAAAAAGCAGTGACAGATGTTGTTACTACTCAGAATCATACTGATGGAAGCCCATTGCGATGTTTTTTTTGTTTGTTTGTTTGCTTGTTTTGGGGTGTGTGTGTGTGTAGGTTATGAATTCCCTTAAAAGGCTTTTGACACTGTAAAAAGAGCAATAGGGCATCATTGCTATTGTCAGGAACAACACAACATAGGGTGGGGGACTGCCAATTGGTCACATGTACATTTTTAAATAGGAGAAAAGTTATTTTGTCAAGTTCACTATATAACAAGCTGTATGTCTCAAGGGCAGGCCATTCAACCAAACATAAATACTTCAAGTCATTCTTTGAGAAAGACGATAGTAAAATCATGGTAATAGGAAGAGTCCTTTTTCTATTTCAATTCAGTAGAAAGGCTAGTCCTGAATGTTTCATGTAATGTTGTCATGGTTATGCTCTTATCCTACAAGGTCTTTTCTCCCAGTCTATTTTTTTTTAGAGATTTACCTCATCCATTTCAATTATTTGGAGTAAATGCAGATTCCTGTCTTTTCCCACTCAGCAAATATTGTGACAAATTATTTTGCTGCTAATACTTGGCTAGCTGTTAATCTCTTCCTTAAGGCTCCTTATCTCCTAGACATGGGTTTTCTCAGGACACGTCATCTCTCTGATGGGGGAGGAGATATTCTCCCTGATGTACACCTTTCTGAGGGTTGTTGCTCTTTCACCATATTTAGGCTCCCTTTTTCCCTCTACATCTGCATCTCTTTGTTTGAAGTTTTTACAGAGTCCTCTTCTTTTGTTTCTAAATAATTTAAAAACATAGGGTTTTGGTATATCTGTAAATAGAAAGGAATTAAGAAAGATCAGCTTGTGTACCCTTAGCATTAAATTCAGCCCATGGAAGTTAAAGGGCTAAAATGATTAGTTAATTCTAATTCATCTTGTAGGTCTTTACTAAATCCTACCTTCTAGACAAGCAAGGACATTTGTTTGAATTCCCAGTGACTGTAACAGTGATATGAAACTGTAAACGTCTACCATGAATGGTTGTATTCAAGATAAAATGCCAGAGTGGTGAGGAGAAGCAGATGTCTTCTTATCAGGGATAGCTTCAAAATTAAATCAAATTTGCCATAATACCAACACATAGATGACTCATCAGTGGTCATTCACAACTCTAAATACAGAATAAAAATAGCAAATGATTTTTGTATAATATACTTAATTTCACAGCTATTTATTATTTGATTGGTTCTTCCAGACTAAGAAAACCAAAACCAAACAAAAGAAATCTCAGAAGATTATTTTTTTTCTTCATTATGAAATACATTTCTCAAGAGGAAAAAAGTCGTGTTAGCTGAGGAATGTTTCATGTGACTTGAAAATGGATCATTAATATTAATCAGAGGAGTGGTGCACAGAATGCATTGAGGAGAAACTCTTATAAGCAACCCAGCCAAAGTAATCTATGAAATTTCAATGGTATAACAAATACCAAAATGTGGCCTTTAGTTTTCTGATATGTGTGTCTGATTCCCACACTTACAGATTATGTCAGTGGTTAAAAATAGGGCTAGGAATACCTCTACCTTTTTGTCAGAACTCTTCAGCTATTGCACAGTGTGGTTTAATAGCTCTCTAATGATACTACACTTACGATTCTCTAAACACAGACCCAACTTCCATAAATAGTTCGGGTATACTCTTTCTCGTTGTCAGAATTGTCTAAAGGGCAATTTAGCTTAAAGAATTCTACGTAGCTGACCTAGAGATATAAGTTATGTCCATGTTATAAAGCATTTTTCCTTTGAAAACTATGTATGAGGTACGCAATATGCATGAAACACGTATGATAGCCAAATGATTGAATTTGCCTGCAATAGGTGGTGCTTTGTGTTCTAGACAAAATTAGGCTCTAGGTAACTGAAATGAGATACTTTATCTCTGGTAATTTGAGACTATTACAGCACTCCTCCTTACCCAGAGGAAAAGAAGGCCTGCTTTCTTAAACCTTGCCCTCAAATAAACCTTGGATTTTACCTTGCTACCCCAACTACAAAACAATTATCTTCTCTGAGATCAAATTGGCTTATTTCTATTTATGCATAAACAGAGCAGATATATAGTAGCTGAGATGTGGGAGATGCTTAGCAGTATCAAAAATGTATGAAAAAGTGATCATTTCCACTTTTGTTCATGTTTGGCAAAAAGGAAAAAAGTAATTCATATTTCCACTGCAGATATTCTGGAGGAAGACATAAAGTGGCTGCTTCTGCTTACCTGAGCAACTAGATGAGTGGAACCAGCACCATGTATGCCAATATCTCTTTCCCACAAAATGTATTTGAGTGGCCAAGAGGATGTCTAAACTGATAGAGTGTTTCCAAGCTTCCAGGCTCAGGTGTGCCTTTTTTGACAAGGCATGAACCCCATACTGTGGTGAGACATAAGCATACCCCAGACCCTCCTGTCTTTGTTTTTGGTGTAAAATTTGTGTGTCTTGGCCAGAGGGAGCCCCAGGTGGTTGATAAGCAGCATCTCCAGGGTCCTCCCAGGCAGCAGATGCCCATTGCTTCAGCTAAGGGTAGACCTGCACATCACAGCTCTGTCTGCTTTCCCTTAGGTTTGCATGGAGAAAGCAGCCTCCAATTTTTCATACTTTTGTAGCAAACACAATTAGAAGATTGTGAGGTGAATTACACATAGTTTAATAGCTCCTACACTGTAAAGGAATTTCTGATTGAAGGTAGTTTCTAATTTAGAAAGAAAAGAAAAGTAAAAAAAAAAAAAATAAGCCCAAGTAACAGCAAACCAGGAGGCATGAGCTCCAATATCTATACTGAGACATTAAATAAATGCTTAGTAGAAACACAGTAGAAACACAGCAAAATTGTGCCCGCTGAGGTTAATTAATTGCTAACATGACCTGAATAGGGAGGGCTAAAGTAATAACTGGGTCTTCCTGGAAAACCAATGCTAAATCAAGCAGAGATTAGTTGTCCAGGGTGTAAATTATTGGGTGAGGTACTTTGGTCTTTATTATACAGAATATGTTACCATAATTTATTAATTTCTGAGCAGTCTCAATAAGGAAGGGCTTCCCTTTCCCATTTCACAGTGGAACAATGCTGTGAGTACATCTATATAATTTTGTGTATGCAGATATATTAAATACTGAATAATGTAAATAGTGATATCTATCATTTCAGACAGCATATAAATATGTAGGAGATATTCAGTCGCATCAAGTGGCATTTAATTATCTGTGAATACATTTAGGTTGCTCATATTGCCAATCCTATGGTGGCAGATGGGAATCAACTAGATGCATGTTAAGTCTGTGATAACATCAGTTAAACTAATATGACAGGACAGAGCATGGCATGGTTTTCAGCTCTGCCTATCTCTTTGCCCCTTTGTTTACTAGGTCTTTTCAGTGAGACCATGATGTAGTGAGAAGTCAGGATGACTAAATAAGAACAAAGAGCAGGATTAATATACACGTAAAGAATAAACAAGGATATCTGGGCAATAGTCCAAGTCATTGGCTATGTGGAGAGACCTTCAACTGTTGCTTGGTTCATTTAGTTATCAGTCCCAGAGACGGTATCAGCCACAGCTACAAAAGCTGGGTCAGATCACTTGGGAATTGCTCACTGTTCATGGTATAATTCAGATACGATGTCAATAACCACAATATAGCTTTTCTCAAATATATTAGCATGTATTGCTAATAATAAATAGAACAAATGCATAAAGCTAACACGGAAAAGCTTGTGGTGATCCTTTTTTTTTTCTTTTTTCTTTTTTTTTGCTTCGAAATAATAGTTCTGAGTATATTTTCTTCTATGAGCCAAAAATAGGTCTAGAAAAAATTACTAGTATTTTAGGAAGATGTGACTTTTGCTCACATCAGTAAGTAGTTGCTCACCTGAGTAATCTGAGAGAGACTTTACTTTTCTTCTTTTGTGAATATATCTAGAGCATCAGCCCACAGGGACATAATTTGCCATGTGATTTCATGTGCTTCCTTCCAATATGGTGACTTCTTTGTACACAGTTTTCTTTCTTCTATATGCCATCTCTCATTTGGCCCTCATACTGTGAACTAAATGCAAGTGATGATTCACATAGAGCACCAATGAGGTTGCAGAAGTCTGAATGAAAGGAAGCTTTGAAATGGAAGACCTGAAAATAAATCCGGCTGTGTACATACAGCAGATGTGTATGTCTGCTGCCGTATGTGAGAGCTGGGCAGGGGATGGTGATCATTTAAATATACTCATGGCAATACACAGGACATGAAGCCTAAGGCAAAGAACTAAATGATTTAGCTCAGATGCCATTTAGTCAGGGTATCCTACATTGTAGGCCACATGAATCAAAACTGTAGGCCTCACATCTCTCCCAGACAGCTCGTGTCTCACATATACAATAGCTCTCACTGCCTGAGGCATCTGACTCCTTCCTTGGCCATCAAAGACAGCTCCTTACGAAACAGCTCCATGACTTCTCCTTTCTGGTCTCGCCTCTGTCCTTGTTAACGCAGAGCAACAATAGGCCCTAATTCAAACATAGACTGCACACGCTGTTGTTTACTGTAGGCCTCCAAATGGCATCGGAAGAGGGTACTAATGCCTGAGAGGAGCTGAACATCAAGTGCCAAGTACAGGCCTAGCACAATACTGGAAGTTCTGGATAATTTCTGTCCCAAAACCCCAAGATACCTGTCAGCAATGCCAATTAAAAGGGTGGGGGGAAAAGGAAACTGTGTGTCATTTCTTCCTATTGCAACACTTTGCTTTGGTTTTTATTATCAGATTTTACTGTTAAAATTAAGCCAGGGACATGTAGAAAGCTCCTATGAAGATTCAAAAGTTCCCTTTTAAAACTTTTCCTCCTTTCCAATATTCTTAAAACTTATTTTTCTAATGAGTTTTCTAATGAGAAATATCTCATATTTTAACAATATTTTTACTAGGGCTGTAAATATATATATATTTTCCCCCCAAAAATAGTTTATTTATTAGTATACTAGCCTGAAAGGTTTTTATTCTGATACTTTTCACAGGAGAGCCTGAAACAAGTGTGTTAAACATAGAAGGCTTTGGAGCACAAATATCCTGTTTCTTGACATATATACTGCCAGAATCTTCTGAGTATCTTGAAAGCCAACAATGAAAATCCTAAGTTTTCTAAATTTTCTCATTTAAAAAAAAAAAAAAAAAAAGTATTGCTGGGGTAAAACCAACCACACATGTATGACTCAGCCACTCAGTGTCACATCTGTATTCACACTCCACACTGTCCATGAAAGGATCCCTGAGCAAGGAGAAGGTCAGACATCTGAGTGCTGTAGATTCTAATCAAACAGACAATAAACAGAGAAGCCAGGTTGTTAATTTTACTGGAATAATAGTATTACTGAAAAAAGTGATTTTTTTTTTTTTTTTTGGCTGGAAGAAGGAGAAGGAATAGAACACAGTGGCTTATACACACTTAAACTGCAATTAAAGTGTTTTTAGTAGAGTAACACTTTACTGGAATTGCCTGTTTCAATTGTTCTATTGCTACAATGAAAACTGGGACAATTCCCTCCATATATAACACTGAGAATTTTCTACTGCCTTGGTATCACTAAATCAAGCAGAGGCAAGATTTATTCCTGGAACTGCTACAGATATTTTTGAATGATAATTTTGTTCCACTGGCAGAGAGCACAGAACACCAGATTTCAGGTATTTCCAATACAATTTTTGGGACAGGAGACTTCAGGCCCTGAGCACAGGAGCAAAATATAAAGTACAAACTAGCAGCTCTAATTTCACTAGATTTTCTATTCTCACCTCTGTAGCATGGTTCATGTGGATTGTACACTCAGCTACAGATTTCATGGTTTTAGCGTTGGGGCATAGTCAGTTGTGATGGCAGTATGGCATGAAGAAAGCCCTGAGAGCCCCACCCAAACTTGTTATTTTGTGAGCTGTGCAATCTTCAGGCCCATTCGGTTTCCTCATTGCTTTTACTTAGGAGGCAGAGAGCTGAAGTTACAGCTGCTCATTGCTCAAAGTGGCAACTGAGTGAATTGCTGAATCCTGCTGGACTTGGGTTCAGGGCAAGGCACAACGCACAATGTAGCTTAAGAGGCGACATTTGCTTTCTTCCAGTACTTCACAGATTGGATGAGGCCCTGGGCAACCTAATCTAGTGGATGGCATCCCTGCCCACGGCAGGGGGTTGGAACTGGATGGTCTTTAAGGTCCCTTCCAACCCAAGCTGTCCTATGATTCTGTGACACTGAGGTGTGTCAACTTCACTTTGCATTTCTCATTAGTTACCATGCCACTGCTATTGTGTTTGGGCTTACAGTATTGCAGGAAACATGTTTGATTCTATATTTTTTAATAAGGCTTGTACCTGCAATATTTAACAGATTGTCTTCACAACAGTCAGTCAGAGGCAGCATGGCAGCTACTGTGTAAAATTTAAAGGCAGGCCTAATCTGCAGAGAACATAAACGGGTCAGAGTGCTGGAGATTTTTTGTGGGAGATTTTGGCTTGGGTGGGTGAGTTCATGATTTCTAAAAGAACATTAAATCAAACAAAAAGACTAGATAGTCAGAATATCAGATGATACTTATTTCTCTGAAAAGTATGCCACAGTCATTCAGATATATGCTGGCCATCTTAAATGTGGCTTTTCAGACAACTTTTTCTCAGGGATATTGTTAACGCATCAAAAAGGCCTGAAAGGAGAATATAAAATAAGCATTTTACATCAAGCAGCCATATTTTTTCTTGTGGTATGGAAGGTTTCAAGATAAATAACAAAAAGTGGGTGGAAAAGCAGAACCCTACGGTTTTATTAAGCATGAATGACATTAAGAGTTGGCGTAAACTACAGGGTGAGTCAGTGCTGCTAACTGCAACGCATTATGTCCATCCTGTAGTCACATGATAGAAAAGGAATGCTGCTCACAGCACACACAAAAATGACTTGTCTTGGCAGCATTAGAAAACGCACAGCCCCAAGACATTACTGTGTAATAATTTCCCTAGCAAAGGAACAAAAAGTATGACTGAAGCCTTTCCTGACCTTAGAAGTTGAGTCAGTTGGTTAAAGTTGACCTACTTTGCACTTCCATTTTCAACTTTTTAAACTAATAGCTTTTTGCTCTGAGACAATGTTTTTTGATTTTTTTTTTTTAAATGATTACTTATTTTTGATCTGAGGAAGAACAGTAGATGAAGGATAAAGTTTTCAAGCACAGAGAGAGATAAGTGGAGAAAATTTTGTCTTTGTAGATTACATGCTTTCTAATATCATATTTGCAAGTAAATTTGTCCTAAAGCTGGCAGGCAACACATTTTCTTTATTACCTGTCATATACATGTATATCGGTGAATCATAATATCTATGAGTGAATCCTAAGTAAAGAAGAAAAGAGAATTACCATAATGGTTTGTGCCATTGTAGACTGCTTCACTCATGTGCCAACTAGGCATTATACAAAACTCAAAATACTATTTTTTATTATTTCAACTATAGATTTTATATCTCTTGCAAAGAGATAGGAATGTTGTTCCTTACTCTTTACAGAAGATGAGAATTAGGGTACACTGTACAGTACAGAGTTACCCAAGGTTTTTTCTAATCAGCCAACACTGCTGCAGGAAGTCAGTGTAGCTACAACAATAGGGATTTCCACAGAGCTATAAAACTCCCTCTTGGATTAGAGACAGAACACAGAGTTGCATTCCTCATGCTTGTGGGTGGAACCTTTACAGTTATTCAAGGGAATTTCTACACAAGACTAGCATTTGGCCTTTGGAAATATGAAGACTTATGCTTCGGGTGTGAGACTCTCTCACCATCTTCTTGCCTCCCACTCTGGGACTTTGTCTATCGTATACAGCCAGCCAGTGACCTTCTAACCAGCTGCATCTGGAGCTGAAGGACATTGTGGTGGTGTGTTGCATAGTGACCAAGGAGCAAGTTTCCTAGCAATTTTGGCGTAGCAAGAAAAACTTATAAAGGGCATGTCATTCAGTCATAGTTTTATGGCAGCAAATTTCTCTTATTAAGAAAGAAAACAGAAGAAGAAAAAGAGGAAGAAGAAGAAGAAGAAGAAGAAGAAGAGAAAAAATGAAAAAGAAAGAAAAAGAAAAGGAAAAAGAAAAAGAAAAGGAAAAAGAAAAAGAAAAAGAAAAAGAAAAAGAAAAAGAAAAAGAAAAAGAAAAAGAAAAAGAAAAAGAAAAAGAAAAAGAAAGAGAAAAAAAGAAAAAGAAAAAAAAGGAAAAGAAAAAGAAAAAGAGAAATAGAAAAATAGAAAGAAAGAAAAAGAAAAAGAAAAAGAAAAAGAAAAAGAAAAAGAAAAAGAAAAAGAAAAAGAAAAAGAAAAAGAAAAAGAAAAAGAAAAAAATAGAAAGAAGAAAAAGAAAAAGAAAAAGAAAAAGAAAAAGAAAAAGAAAAAGAAAAAGAAAAAGAAAGAAAAAGAGAAAAAAAAGAAAAAGAAAAAAAAGGAAAAGAAAAAGAAAAAGAGAAATAGAAAAATAGAAAGAAAGAAAAAGAAAAAGAAAAAGAAAAAGAAAAAGAAAAAGAAAAAGAAAAAGAAAAAGAAAAAGAAAAAGAAAAAAATAGAAAAAAGAAAAAGAAAAAGAAAAAGAAAAAGAAAAAGAAAAAGAAAAAGAAAAAGAAAAAGAAAAAGAAAAAGAAAAAGAAAAAGAAAAAGAAAAAAATAACTTTTTTTTTTTCCTCCAGTAAACTTAGTAAACTGTGACTGAGTACTTTCCTTTCCAACCTTCCTCCCTGGTTTCTGGTCATCAGAGGACACAGGAAATTTAGACATATTTAAGAGTGTAATACATCCCACTGTACAGTGGTGACTTAATTTTCCCAAACACAGGGGCAGAGCCAGGTCTAAAATACAACTCCTACCTACCACTGTAAACGTTGGAAAAACACTGCTTGTCTTAGTGAAAGCATATTATTATATATTATGGATATGATGCTGGCATTTGAGCTTGAAAATCATGCAGACTGCCAAAATAGAGGAAGGGCTGTCACCTAGCACAGGCATAGAAACACTAAAAATGAGCAACAATAGTCTCCTTCTTATGGTAATCTGAGTTACCTTGAGCAACGCTGGAAGACACTATATAAATATTTCTGTTTGCAATATACTTCATACAGGTTAGCAGTCTGAGGAGGATTTGGAGCCTGGCCATCAGCTGAGAAACTCTTTGCCAGAAGTGGAGCAAAAGCAACATTAATGCACTTAACCAGCCAAGTGACGGTTTCTCAGCATTCTTACCATGCACCTCGCGATTGCTGGCAGGGAGACAACCATCTTACTGGGTGCTATTAACAGCTCAAGGTAGTGCAGTTACAAGCACCTAACTGTATGAGGAGTTTAATCAGTTACTAGCTTGCTCCAGATCTGTGCTTGTGCAAAGAGCAAATCCATATCTATTCATACGGAGCTGCAGGAGGCACAGACAAGGTAGGTCTATGCTTCAGGCCCAGAAGACACGTCTATTTTGCCATAACTATAGATTATACTACTACTTTGGATACTTATGCCAGCTACTGACACCTTCTGACTGCACCACATATTATATATCCTATTGTTTTCAGTGGGACTATTTAATAGCACTAAATCCACATACAATTTTGCCAGCTGTAAATTCAGAAATCAAAGGCTGTAAGTCAGTTTACACCAGCTGAATAAATTTTCCAAAATCTTTGCTTTTCTCTGAAGTTATAAAACAATGAATGCTTTTGCTTAATTCATCTGGAGAGAGAGACATTTCCTGAAGAATCAACAGAAGGATCTTTAGAATAGCATAGAAAGTTATCCTTGGGGGTTGCTTTAGAGAAACTTTCTTTCTATCAGTTCACTTTGCAAGGATGGAGAAAATGGTAAAGAGGAGGTATCAAGGAAAGGTGGGGGTATAATGCTTCTCTCCCCAAAATATGATTTTTGGTTGGTTCCTATATTTAGGATGGATACCAAATAGAACTTCCACCAGATAACACCAATTCAGCATTCCCCATGCTAGAAGAGACTGATTATTTTTTTCTGTTTCTACTCTAAAAAGAATTAATATCCTTCAAAAAGTAGGCTTGTTTTATAACTAAATTAGTTTAGATTACATAGATTAAAATTGTATATTCTTTCTTCTGACATTATCACTATTTCCAGTAGTTTAGAAGACCTAAATATTCTTGCAATTCTGCAGTGGTTTTAGATTTATAAACAAGTAGTACTAACAGTGTTCCACCTGTGCAGGCTGAATATATTTTGTATTCCAAGTACACTCCACTGGCTCATGACTGCAGTGATGTTCACCAAATGAATAAGCCTTCATATGCTCCAGAGTCTTCTCTAATCTTATGTACACTGTATCTCATCAATGGAATGATAAAAATAGAAAATAACAGAATACAATTTTAGTGTCTACAAAATAACATAAATAACAATTTGATTACATGAAATAAACTGCTATCATTTCTCTTCTGGCTTCTTAGGCACAGTTCTGTATATTGCATAGACTGTTACTTTAGACATAATTTGCTTATACATCTGTATAGATATAGTCAAGTGTGGTAACATTCAGAATAAATTCTTTGAATCAGTGGGTCAAATTCTGCTCCTGCTTAGTTTGATGTTAATTCAACATTTATTTCAGTATTGCAGAAGTCAGAGTTGGCCTGATGATTTTTTTGTCATTCCAATAATTAGTATAGACTAGTATATTAATCTGGATGCTAAATTAATTACTCTAGTAATTAAAGTCTTTATAGAAACAATTTCATTCAAAGCCTGACATTAAGTAATATATCTTTTTTTTTTTTAAAAAAAAAAAGTAATCTGTAAGTTACAACATTTTTGAACTCAGCAATTTTTGAACCTGTTATTCAGACAAAAAAACTTTTTTTTTTTTTTTTTTTTTACAAGCAAACTAGCTTGTAAGGAAATGAGTGTTATGTGATTATGAGATTATGATGTATATCGTCTACTAATAACCTTTGATCCTCTTTTGCCTATTTCAACCAAATTCATCAGCATATAGGTAAGAGAAAAATATCTCTGTGGATTGATACTCCACAGCTTCTCTGGGTGACCCACACCAGTGTTTGACCATCAAACCTATGGAAATATTTTTTTCTGGATATCTGATCAAAATTTTTCATGTCACAGTTCATGTCTGCAGTCTTTTGTCCTATCACTGTGCACCTCCCAGAAAACTTTGACACCATTTTTGCCATGCTCTCCCCTTAGTTTGTCTAGGATCCAATAGGATCTTCTCGTCTTATGATTGAACCAGCCTTTCCTTGTATGTATGTGCTCCAGCCCTCAAATATCGTGGTGGCCCACCACTGGGATCCATTATAGGGAAAGCTGCTAAAAATCTCGATCCTTTTTAAACATTAAAAAATCTACAGTAGAAATGCAAGAGGTCCATTCCCAGCCATGAAAAAAGCTTAGAGTCCATGAAGATGCAGTTACAGAACTCTTCACAAATCAGGCTTTATTAATTTAACTGCTCCCAGACTTATTTTATTATTATTATTACTATTATTATTATTGTTAATATTATTAATATTGTTAATATTATTATTATTATTTAAAGGGTTTTGAAGTTTAGCATCAGAATTCTCCTACTGGTCCTTGAGCAAGAACAGCAGGACTTAATAATTTAAAATAAGATGTATTACAGAATATTGGGCAGAAGAGTATTCCCCTAGTATCCTGGAAGTGCTAATACATAGTAACTTAATGAGGACAGAGGGGTGCCAGGTATCCATATGGTCCTCATCACTTTTCACAAAGCAGTGTGAAGGGAGGAGCAGGTCCCACCAATTCATTATGTATTCTCCTCATGCAGACAGGCAAGAGCAGGCAAATAGAAATTAAGGCTGGAGAGAGTTTTGCCAGAATGCCAGCCAGTGTATCTTTGTTTATTTTGCATAGAGGTATTTACGTTTTTTATTTATTTTTTCCTGAACTGCATGGGAGTTGGAAGGGGTTTTCCAGGAGGAGCACAACAATATGTTTCTTCTTGCCCTGTGCTGTACATAAGTTGTGTGGTCTTCCCAG
Source organism: Anas acuta (assembly GCF_963932015.1). NCBI lineage: Eukaryota > Metazoa > Chordata > Aves > Anseriformes > Anatidae > Anas > Anas acuta. The sequence continues at coordinate 96,933,977 of NC_088980.1, read as the reverse complement.
GTAGCATGTCCAAGCTTATGCTGTAGTAACATTCTAACTCTGCATAGCTTGAGACCATATTTCCTATTCTTCTTTCAGCTTTGTGTTGAAGGTACAGGGCCTGGAAGCTGGGGAAGAGGCATTTACTAGCCTGTTTCCCAATCTGGAAAACTGAGACCAGCATACTTTCCACACAACTGAGATGTCCATTTTGTAACCCTAAGCACATGCTTGCTTGCTCTAACAATAAACAAGGTCTAGAAACTTCACAGATCATTCACACTTTGTTTAAACACTTTTCTTTTTTCTTTTTCTTTTTCTTTTTCTTTTTCTTTTTCTTTTTCTTTTTCTTTTTCTTTTTCTTTTTCTTTTTCTTTTTCTTTTTCTTTTTCTTTTTCTTTTTCTTTTTCTTTTTCTTTTTCTTTTTCTTTCTCTTTCTCTTTCTCTTTCTCTTTCTCTTTCTCTTTCTCTTTTTTTCTAATTGAAATATATATATGCATAAAATGAAATAAAAAGAAAAAATAGAAAAGAAACAGAAAGAGTCTTAATGTAATATTAGGAATACAAAATGAAGTGCAAAACTCAGTTCTACATTGTAAAACTCAAAAAAGCATTCTTTTACTCTGAGAAAATTAATTCAATCCCTTTAGCTCTATTCAGTTGTCTACAACTCTTTTACACGCCAAATGTAAATCTTAACATATTATTGTATAGTAATCTTAAAATAGATATTTGATGTGGATGATTTAATGTGGTTGGAAAAAAAAAAGACTTCTAGGATGTTCTAACCAGTAAATGAGTGACCTTACATGTCCTATTTTACACTACCACTAATTTTTCTCATGCAAGATTCACATTTGCAACTACACTGTATAGAAAGCGACAACTAATACTTTGTTTTAGGTTTTCAGCAACAAGTACTTTCTTTATCACCAAAGGACATTTCACAGAGTCACTTCAGAGAATGCAAATTAAATCACAGAGTAAATGTCTTTCATCTTACTTCATGTCAGAGGAAAAGTGCAGTCTTTCTAGCAAATATTCTATTTTGGCATCATTTGAAAAGAAAGCTTTAATTAATAGTACGTTCAGTTTTCTGATGTTGAGTACTATTCAGAAATGTAGGCATCTGCAGCCAGCTAGAGGCCATTAAACAAGCTTTTGCGCTCTGTTGACAGGGTTTTGCTCCAGTACAAAAAAGCTCCAACAAAAGTCTCTCCAGCAGCTACAGAAAAGTGAAGGAGTAAAAGAAGACTAGGAAAGCATATTAATATATCAGGTAATACGTACAAGATAGAAAATGAAATTGTGAATCTGTGTGTAGATATACTTAAAGGTTTATGTGAAGTGGGAGCTGTGATTCATTTCTGGTTTGCTGACTGAACAACAAGTTTGCTCCAAAATAAATGTTACAGAGCTGCTAGATGGGCAATGAAAAGGCAGAAGACAAAAGTAAAAAATATGTGCTATCTTTTAAGTCAAATGAAATTGCTGATGTGCAATTGTGTTGTTCTGAAAACATAGTATCTGAAGAAAAATGCATATACATATACACTACAGTCACTTCAGTTTCTACTGTCATGCTAGACTAGCAGTATCAAAATGGGAATATTAAATATGCCATGAACCTGATCTGAGTCCCATAGTATCTAAATGGGAAGTGACCCATTTAATCCATCAGATGAGTGAGAGTATTCTCAGCATCTGCCGCAGGCACTTGTACGATTGCATAATCCTCGGGAACAGGAGCTAGAAGGGAAGGGGGAAATCTATATGCTATGCATTTGAGGATGTGATTTTTAGTGTTTTTTTTTTTTTTTTTTTTAATTATTATTATTATTTTATTTTTAAAGACAGTCCTGTAAATGTATTCCTATTTATTTAACCTTGATACCCCAGGTGTTAAACTTGTGTTAAACCAGTGGTAAACTCCCATGCAGGTTTGACTGATCCTGGTGTTTATGCATTTGCACTGTGCAGTGCTGGCATGCAGTTGCTAGGACTTTTTCGCAGAGACTCAGTAGCAGCCAGGGATGCATTCACAGGATAGCTGATTCCGTTGCTATGCCTGCCAACTAGTGGACAGATGAGCAGTGAGTCCCTTAATTAGCAGAATTCATGTTAAGAGTGCAATTTCTACATCTTTTTTTCTGCATATGATTCAGGTTGATACAGTATTGGCAGAAATTTGCTTTTCTTTATTTTCTACCTTGAAATTGCTCCCTGTTCCCATCTCCTTGCCTTCTGTTGAGCCTGATAGAAGCCGCAAGTGCTTATTTATTTAAGAAAACAGATCATTTATTTAAATGCTTGTGGGCAGATATTTGAATCTAACTTGGAATAGTTATATATATTTTAATGTTTTAATTTTAAATTTATATTGCATGAAATCCAAGCACTGTGCAAGATCTAAGATTGAAGTATATCCAAGAGCTTCTGATTCTCATAGCAACTGTAAAAAAAAATATTCTAAAGTGGATAATAGGTAATATTAGACAGGATGATAGTGTGTCTTGAGATGTCCTACAGTATTTCTCTTTGACATCCATTCTTTACAAAATAGTTTTTGGAAAGTGTTAAGGCAGGACCAGCTCTCTAACAATAAAGGACAGAAAGGAGACAAATTAGTTTCCTTCTTCTCAGGTCTGATCACATCCTTTCACATAGATGAAGTAAAGGAAAAAAAAAAAAAAAAAGTGAAGCTGAGTATTTGTTGCTATGATGATTAATGTAAGAGCAGGGGATTCTGAAGAAGACAACTTAAGTTTACCAAACGTACCACATGAGACAAGAAGCCATTGTCAATACCAGTCATTTCTAGAGCTAATGGTAATGAGAACCATTTGGAGATACTAATTGAACTGATTCAACCAATACACATAAGCCTGCGTCTCGAAGAGCAGTTCAAAGACACTAAGCTTACTAATACTATGTGCTACTCTTTCAAGTGGAGCAAAGTGGCGCTCATCTGACTCCCCATGGTTCTGATAGTTCAAAGTAGTGGAAAAGAGCAGAAGGCTCTCTTGGCCTTTTTTTCTCTCCACAGATAAAGTCATTGCTGGCTTCTAGCATGTAGCACACACCTGCGGCATTCCAAAGAATGGTTAAAGAAAAAAATATCCTAGGAAGTACATGAGGTACAGAGCAAATCCACCATGGCCGACAGCGATGAAATTCTGATATATCGCCACACCTGTTTGGAATAGTTGAAGGATGTGAAAGAGGTGTTTAGGACAGTTTTATGAGCATGTTTGACTGTGTGAAAACTGAGGAAGTGGCCAGAGAAGTATGAATGAGGTGACTTATTTGGAATGTAGGATGAGAAGTGGTCAGATAGACAGGAACTGGCTACACTGGAGCTACCTGACAAACACCAGATGATGGCTTCTTGAGGACATTATTCCCTCTCATGGTAAATACCTACTGCCTAATTACCTAACACCTAAATTGAAAGATCAGTGTGTGGGATGATACAAATATGATCACAGACCATAATGCTTTGCTGGGCATATTTCATTACCTATTGTGTGAGTACCATACTATGTTAGAAGTCTCTAGTCTCTAGAAATACTCATTTCAGGTTCTCCATTAAAGTGATTTGGAAAATGACTGAACCTGAGCGATGTAAAAAAATCAATTATTGAGAGTTAGCAAACTATATAACTAGAGTTAGCTGTCTATGTAAGATGCTTTGTGATTAATTTTGTGATTGCCACAAAATTACTTGAGTTAGCACAGGACTATCCTTTTTTGTTTTTATCATACCTACTAATTTTCATTTTCCTTCCTATCTACAAAAGATTTCCACCTAAGCATATTGGACAATATCATTGCACTTCAGTTGCACAATAACTGGAGTTCATAAAGTAATATTTATTTTCCTGGATCCATTCTAGGCAGCATACTATTCAAATATGTGATGAATGCCCCTGGCCAAGGAAAGTGTCAGAAATCTCTTCCTGTGATCATATATTAATTTTTTTTGGACAGCTAACCTCCTGAAGCCCTTAACTGAAGTCAATAAGAATTTTCCTTAAAAAAAAAATTAAAAAAAAATCTAGCCCAAAGCATTTTTTTTTAAACACAGAAAGTTTCCAAAAATCCAGCAAGCAGCCCAGTCTTTATTCAGCAAACTGTTTAGTAACATCACAAGAGAACATAAAAGCCATGCAAAGAACAACTGTATATATAAGAAAACTGACTTATCGTAAAAGCAGTTATCTGCCACGTGAATTAAAGAAAGCTAAGCATGCTGTTCCAGATAACACAGACAACACAGTACTTTCTCATTAAATATTCTTTCAGTAGATCTGCTAGTGGGTGCAGGTGTAGACTGCTTCCTCCAGGAATTTCAAATATTTGCAAAAGCTTGAGAGATAAACAAGAAGAATTCAGGGAAGAGCATGACTGTGGGAACACATATAGCTGCAGGGATCCACTACTGATGTGCATTTAGAACAGCTCAAAATTGTTTCTGTAGCAGCAAAAACAAAACAAACAAAAACAAAAACTAAAAACAAACAATCAAACAAACAAATAAAAAAACCCACACCACAAATCAAGAGTGCCTTTATATGTTTTCCTTAAACAAATGCGGAGTGCACTTGAATGGTCTCATCTCCATGTGCAGAGGACCAACAGGCCTATGTCCACACTGAGTTGGAGATGCGCTCCCTAAACATGTTCCTTTTTCTTTCAGATTTTTGGAATTTCATTTTGATATAATGAGATTTATGCCAATGTAAATTACACATGCAAATCTTCCATATGTCAAGACACGAAGATTTACCACTTAAATTTTGTACTTGATATTTCTTTCTCCTGACTAAAGTAATTTTATCAACATAATACAGGCAGCAAGGCAACACTTCATAAGCCAGATGTTTATTGACCTGCGTGACCCTCCAAGTGTTTTCCTCCTGATTATTTGTGGTATGAACATAACAGATAACATCTGAAGTAATGTGGGAAAATAGGCCTATAAACCCAGTCACTTTTGATTTTTGTTTTGGATCATTTTGATTTCATTGGATTTTATTTCCTGAAGGTAAGAACCTTAGGTGAAAAAGAGACCAAAAAAACCCCGCAATTGATCTGGCTTTCAGATAGTTCCTGAGTTTCACTGTTGAGTGCTATAAGAGGGCATTCCAAGTAGGGTGAAATGAAAAAAGGTCAGTAATTTGATTCTACAAGCAAACTTACATAGCAAAATAGATGTTGTGTATTGTATAATTATGTTTTTATTGCACTATTAAGTGCAATGCATTGGCATAGCTATTAAAATATTAGGTGAAAATAATTATTCTGAACTAAAAATGCTGGAATGCTAATTGGTGTGAAGTATCTGATGTTAAAGGTATTACAGAATAGGTATGCAGAAGGTTAAAGATGTGTAAACATGCTGGATAACCTTTTGGAGAGTATCAAGCCAAACAGTAATTAGCTATGACCAGAAAATTATATTTTTCTTCCTGGATGGCATCTGAAACCTTGAAGCTCCCTTAAGTTGTGCAACCTCATCAGAAAGCACAACAAATGCAGAGAGGAAACACAGAAAAGATATGGATAGTCAGGCCTATTTAAAGAAAGATACTCATCCACAGCTGCTTTTTCTAAATAAGCAGCACACAACCCATAGCTAGGAGCTTCCCAGTTGTGAATAAAGTGGTTATTGTAGAAATAACTGCAGCACCCCCTCCTCTTCCTCTATCCCCAGATATTTTAATGACTCTTAACTGGAAACTATTGGCTGTACTGCTGATTTAGTGAAACGATTTGTGAGTGCCCTTCATTCTGTTCAGTGCAAAGTCACCTGGATGCCATTAACTACCACCACCAAGAATTTAGGGCAACCGAACTGGTTTTATCCTGAAATGTTCAAGTGATTGATTCAAATGTCTCAGCTGAGGTTGAAGTAATCACGAACAGAAAGGTGACAGAAAGACACAAAACGTTTCTGATCATGGTAGGTATTTCTGAATTTGGCGTGACATCAGGATCATCTTTCTCTCAAGACCAGAGAAAGAGGCTGTGGAAAATTTAATGTTATTTGAGTGATGGTTGGTTGCAGAACAGAGATGTCGGATGAAATTACATTCTGCTCTTTGCTGCTACTTTTATTTAAAGAAAAGAAACACCTATATGATATTTCAATGCACAATTTACATGAGTTAAATTACAGTTTTGTCACTTATTTCTGTTTCATATGAAAAAAAAAATCAACGGAAAATCTCTGAATTTTGCTACCACTTAGGAAAAGGAGAATGCTCTATCCAGCTCACAGAATCAGAATGAAACCGCCCTCAAACACTATTATTTTTTATAAATAGTGAACTGAGGATTAGATTTGTCTATTTAGTTTGCCCCATATCTCATGGGCATCTTGTAAATCTATGATGAACAAACTGTCCCAAATGCTATGTTCCCTGGGCCAGAGAAGATGCCAGTAATTAATTTTAAATTTTGTATGAAATATACCCCAAGATTTACAAAAGAAGTTTCCAAGATAGCATTTACTAAATGTAATACTTGACCTTTCTTTGGATGTCACATAGTATGGTTGAAATCCTGCTCTTCACTATAGACAGTACTAATAATTGTGGCTCCATTATTAGCTTAGATCCCTCATCCAGAATGTGAGATTGACTTCATTGCCATGTGGTTCAAATAGCAGGTGAGAGTCATTATTGTGAAAGTGGACATTTAAATACATTACTCAAAATGAAGCAGTGAAAACACTGATGGAGGAAGACATGCATTCAAGCATGTCTTGAATGAGGTGTGATGCTTAGGAGAACTACACAAGAGTCAGATGATCTTATCAGGGAAAGTTTGTCTAATTATATGAAGTGAGACTGAGTAAGATGAAGGAACCAAAGGCACTGTCTCCCTAGCCTGTACATACCAAGAAGCTTTGGGCTTAAGGTATTAATCTATATGGCTTCAAGTTCCTTCAGACAAAGGAGGAAACTAAGTCTCAATGTCCCTATATGTGGGGTGCCCTGACCCACTAAGAATGTGGATAAAAGAGAATCATACCATCCTCTAGTAGCTTTGTGACTCAGGCTCCCTGGAGGAAAAAAATCCCCAATGAGTCTATTAGCCAAAGTCAGTCAGAGCTTCCTAACAATTGCACTGCTTTTTGTAAACTTATTTATTGCCTGAAAAAGCACAACTCTAGGTGTTGTCTAATGATCAGTTTTCACATAGGAAAACTGCACTGTTGTGCCCTTTATCCTATCCTCTTCCATATGGGTCTGGATAGATTGGTCTTAAAATCATGTAAACTTAACTTCACTTTTAACAGTTGTTTCCTATTGCACCTTCAAATGCCTTAGAAATGCCACCAATATTTCAGTTTTTGATGCCTAAATTGGATATAAGGAAACTGTATTAAAAAGGCAACCATATATCTTACTTAATTTCCACAGATCAGAGTTACTAATGTTTCTTAAATGAAGCATTAGAGAACTTTGCCTGAGGGATGTTATTTATAGACTTCTATAGCCAATAAAGCTATGATTGAGAAAGCTTTAAGTGTATAAAAAAAAGTGGTAGTTGGAAGTAGTCTTATTTCATTGTTAACATGTTTGAAATTAGATTATAGATAACATGCAGAGGAGTATAAACTAAAAGCACTTACATTGCTGCTGTGTATGTGTAACAAAGCATGACTTGGCTACAGCATATCCCAGTAATGCAACAGCATTACTGCAATGGCAACATGGGTGTAAGAGGTGTCTGAAAATGCCAGATGGACTCCAGAAAACTGGTCTTAAAAAAGGATTAAAGTATCATATGGGGGAGGAGAAGTGTCTATTGGATAATAGCAAACATTACATTGTTAGTGCTGCTTGGGTTTAGACAAAGCATTAACCAACTAAAATGTCATAACTTTACCTGCCAAATTCCAAATGTAAGATGTAGCATGTGGGTAAGAGATGCACAATAATTGTTTTCATTTAGAAAACGTAAAATACAATTCTTCAAGTAGGGAAAGCAATCTTTCCTAAAACCTCTTTCATGTTTCAGTTTGATGTTAATTGTTTTGAATAACAAAAGGGAAAGGAATCAAAACTCAGCCCATAACATTTATTGAAGTGTATGTAAGTAACAAAGATGCCATATAGGAAGGTTTTGACCAGGTGCTAACAAAGCTACAATGAAAGAAATTGAAAAGAAAGAACAGAAAGAAAAAACAACATATTTTGATATCCTTCAAAATTTCATTACAACATTATTGGATTAAGATGTCCATATGACACATATATTACCTATTTGAATGAAAAACAAACAAACAAACAAACAAACAAACAAACAAAAACTCAATCACACAAAAAATTTATTTATGTTCTACTTGGTTATATGGTTTGGAGGACCGAATTTAATTGTAAGAAAAATGTAAAATATTATTGAGTGGTGATATGCAAAATATATAAACAAGTAATTAGGTATTCATTTGCTAGAATGGTGGCTATAAATTTAATATTTGTGGATTTCCATCTCTGTGTGTGTTGTTACTACAAGCTTCCTGAAAAGAGGAAATAAAATTTTTCCGTCTCACAAATAATCTACCAAGACATTTGTCTTCATGTAATTTAGGAAGACTCCGCTCAGCTCTGATACAATTCCAGTCTCTTCAAGTCTCTTCAAAAGAGTTATGTCTGTCATATGAAGTCTGACTATGATATAGTCTTCTTGCATTTTCCTTTTTGTCCTATATTGCTTCCTCCATTACAGCAATGTGTATTGTTGCTTAATTTTATCCTCCAGATAGTTTTCCTCATCTGTTTAGGAAAAAAAAATAAAAATCTTTAACAAGAGTAGTAACAAAATCATGAGTTGTTTTTATTGTTTTTCTTTTAATTGTATCAATGAGGCTTTATTTGAAGAGATGCAAAAAAAGCAATGTTTTAGGGGGCCTAGCTGCTTTAGCTCTAACTCTTTCTAGAGTATCTACAGTGTCCTTTAATGGGACGTTCCTAATGCAGATGAAAGAAAGTGGTTTGCCTCAGGCCACTTCTGATTTACCTTTATTTTACTCCATTTGATCAGTTTCAGATTTTGTGCATGTACATTTATGGCTTACTAGATTGCATTCAAAATTTATGGTCATTGTTTTAGTCCATTGCCTCTATTCAATCCATATTTACTCACTATCTTCATCATCAAGACTGTCTCATGCACTTGAGGTTCACAGGTTGCTTGAAGAAGACCCTTATGTGTTTCATTATACAACTTAAATATATTATCCAAACCCTTTCTCTCCTGGACAATATAAAAACTTCCCAGGATTTCTGTAAGCAAGCACACCTAACCTGCCAACAGTGGAAATCTCATGCTCTCTCCTCACTGGTGTCTAAAAACAGTAGTGGTTTTGCTTCCCTAAGCTCCTTTGCACATACAAAAAGAAAAAGACAGCTCCATTCCTTAGAATACAGGGCAGTCTGTAGAGTCCCACTCTTCTGACTACATCAAAAAAAAGCAGAAAGCCCGTTGTGGTGGCTGACTGCCTGGTGGCGACAAGAGGGATACAATGCAAGTTCTTGTGAAATTTGCCTTGAGTACTTTCTCAATGCTTGGCTCTCAACTTGCTCAAAATACTTCATGTGGTTATGCTAGAATCATTACTCCTTAACTCAATAGTAAAATGAACAGATTTATAACATTTTTTTTTCCTTTGCATTCACCAAATATGCTTTCTGTTTTAAACAATATTATCTCTTTTCTCACAATTTTGGAGGTAATATTTAGCCCTCCACAATTAGCAGGAAGTATATTTTGAAGGCTATATTTAGATCTACGTAGCAAGATTCTAAGACCTCTCTGGACAACCTCTTTCAGGGTTCAATCACCCTCACAGTTAAAAAAGGTTTTCATCTGTTATCTGTTCAAATGTAATATTCCATATTTCATTTTGTCCTATTGCCTATTTCACTGGGCATCACTGAGAAGAGCACGGCTACATAGTTTTTACTTGCACACATCAGGTATTTATATACATTGATCTTCCTCCAATTCTTCTCTTCTCCAGGCTGAACAATCCCAGTTCTCTCAGCCTCTCCTCCTATGTCAGATGCTCCATGTTATTATGTCCTTATGTCCATGTCTCTCTTGTACCGGGGAGCCCAGGACTGGACACAGCACTCCAGATTATGTCTTCTCACCAAGTAGAGGGGAAGCATCACCCCTCTCGACCTTCTCCTGTATCCCAGGATGTTGTTGGCCACCTTTGCTGCAAGAGCACATTGCTGTCTTGTGGTCAGCTACTTGTCCACCAGTACCCTCAGTCCTCTTCTCTGCAGATCTGCTTTCCAGAAGCCTCCAGCTTAGCCTCCAACATACCAGTTATCTTTTCACAGAAGCAGGACATTGCATTTTCCTTTGTGGAACTTCAAGAGGTTCCTGTTGGCCCAGTTCTCCATCTTGTCAAGGTCCCTTTGGTGTATCAACCACTGCTCTCAGTTTTCTGTCATCTGTCAACTTGCTCAACATGCACTATGTCTAGTCATGCAGGTCATCAGTGAAGGGGGTAAACAGTACTGAAGTATTTGAACCCTGAGGTACACCATTAAGATGGACTTTGTGCCACAGATCACAAACCTTTTAAGCACGGCAGTTCAGACAGTTTTCAATCCAACTTGCTATTCCATTTATCTAGCCCATACTTCATCAGCTTGTCTTTTGAGGAGATTATGAGAGACTGCCAAAAGCCTTCCTGCAATCAAGATAAACCATGTTTGCTGCTCCCCTCATTCACCAAGCTATCTCATTGTTGAAGGCTATCAGGTCAGGTAAGTAAGACTTGTGTAAAGCCTGTTGGGTAGTCCTTTTCCTATCCTACCAACTGCGGATCCTTCTATATAAATCATTTTATGTTTGCAGCATGTTTTCTTCTGCTGAGGTATCCTTTCATTTTTTTGCTTGGTTCATAGTTTATTTTTTATTCTCTCTTGGTCCTTTCCATTAATTATTTTGTAGAAACATGAACTATAGCGAAAGACAGAGGTTTACTATTCAGTATCATGAACTTCACCACTAAGTGATCAGTCATTCTTCCTGAATAAATGGAAGTCTAGCTGTGATTTTTGTTTTAAGCCAAATTTCATTCTCTAGAAACAAGCAACGTGATGTAAAGGAAGAAATAAAACCAAGATACTGACACTGGTTCCTGTGCCATAAAGTAATGTTAGAATTAATTTTTTACCAAGAGTTTCAGTTATGGCAATACTAATTTGACAATACAATAGGATTTGGGGGGAGAAAGTGTGTCAACTTTCTGTTTAACTGGGAACTTATATATGAGTGGTACTTTGATAAGATATAAAGTAATCATTTGTCTGGCACAATAGCGTCACTATGGTATCTTCTGTCTGAAAGTTTTTATTACAAATATTTATATTCAGCAGCATGAAATTTCATTTCAAAAGGTTTCAGAACCTGGACTTACTTTGATGATGACTAATTTTGTGTATCATGCTTTCAGGGAGCTGATAAAAATTAAAAAAAAAAAAAAAAAAAAAGTGCTGGACAAAAATGAATGCACCTAAATAGAGCTACATGCATGCTAGCATTGGCAGACACAACCTCTACAGAAATTATGCCCAGTCAGAGTACATATAGGTCAGTTTTGCTGCAATCTTAGTCATAAACTAAATCATTACAAACACACATAAATCTTCCCACAGTTAAAATCTCAAGAGGTCATCATTTTATATTTGGCTTTTCCAGTGGCCTCAAGAAATTAATATACAGTCTGTTCAGTGCAGACATGTAAAGTTTAGCAAAATATCAGTTTGAAGTCTTAAGGCTCTGACATACAAAGATGTTACCATGGGGCAATAAATTTCCATGTGTTTGCTCCTGTGAGGTAATCGTCCATATGCACATTTCTTCTCTTCTGCAAATGCAATATAATTATGGGTAGTTTTCCTCTCAATTAAGGAAGGATAGGCTAGTTCACTTTTACTCAAGGTAAACGCACACTGAGAAGTAGTTAACATGGTAATTAATATCTCCCAATAATTTGTTCATATGTCATCACCTATATATCCACTAGAGTTCAAATGCAAAGGTGCTATTAGGGTTACCTAATCTAGTGTCCTTCAGAGCACTAGCCCACAAGTTTCACTCACTAATTTCTAGAAAGATCTCAACAACCTTTTGATCTAGATTACATATCTAGAAATACATCCCACCACAAAGCATGAACTGCCATAATCAGGCAGACCAAAAGTCCACCTAGCCCTATGACGGAAGGCTAAAATGGATGCTTAGAGACAGCATCAAAAACATATCAAGTATAGAGCAGTGTTTTCTAGGAACATCCACTTTACTTCCAAAAAGCTGCTGTTTTGTTATATCCTGTGTCAGTCTTCTTTTGGTCTACTGTATTTAAAATCACAATGGATCTATCCTTCTTAAATTTGTCCTGTCCTTTGTATTTTACTCCTCCATCCTCCTGGCCAAATATTCTATAATTGTAACAACTGATAAAGCAAACTCAGCAGCTGTAGAGCTGGCATGTTTACTGTGTAACACAGTAAGTTAGTTAGATAGCATCAATATAAGTGTGAAAAGAATGGGTGCCCTATCCTCATTCTGCTCCAACACTTGAAGGCTAACAGCTACTCCAATGTAAATATGAGAACAATAAACAAATGGTCACACATAAATTTCATTTCTTTTTTTTTTTTAAATGCAGAATTTTAGTACTCTGCTTGCTGATAATAGGTGCTTTCTCTAGTTTATAGACATGCAAAATTAAAAGGGCATAGAAACTACCTTTTCAACAGACTAACTGGAAGGAGCAAGCAAGGGCCCCTTTGGGGGGTGGTAACTAAGTAACTAACTAAATAGGTTGCAATTCAAGAAGATGAGAGAGATGGAGAAGGTCTCAGGGGTGTTGGGAGACTGATTACCCATGTGTGTATGTGAGAAGAGCAGAAACCCAGGATAAGTAAAAGATGTCAAGGGCATACCTATGTAAGCAAGCCATGCGGGGTTATTTGGGAGAAAAATTTCTGGAGAGCTAGGCAGACTTTGATTTCTGAACAAAGAAGCTGTCTCATCATGCTTGTTTCTACTATTTCCTAGAAAGCAAGATGTTGTTTGCATAATTTTAAATTCCTAGGATTGCCACTATTGGACTATTCCCCTTTTTTTCTTCCGAATGCAGAGAAGGCTCTAAACCACTCCTAACCACAGACAATGAATTTGCTCTTTACAAGCACAAATGAAAAATTTACTTTCTAAGCTTTTACAGAACTACCATCACAATAATATTTGCATATTTTACAGCACAATAAAAGAGAACTTTTGTCATGAGGTTCCAATGTGTGATGTGACACGAGATTTATATGGAGAAGTTAGACCCTGAAGGTTCACTGTTTGAGTTTTATTAAAAAGTGAGCCATGAGTCAGTGTTTCCAAGGCACTGTTAAAAAATCAATAACACAGCTACACACATAAAGTGAGAAAAGATCATGAAAATTTCACTACATATTAACAGTTTAAACTGTGATATAACTTCTTGTTTTAGCATGTTAATCCTATGCCTTTCTAAAAAGTATTGTGTTAACTACTTCCATGAAAAGCTGGCTCCAGCCTGGATACCTTTGGGCAGTTCACCCCAAACGGTTTACTTTGTCTGAAACATGATGGATAATCTGATTAGTTTTTCTTCCAAACACAATTTACTTTGGAAAGTGACAGCTACTCTGTGTCTGAGGTAGACATGGAAAAGTACTCACTCTCTCTTACAGAGGGAACAAGGACACCTGTAAACCCTTATGGCCTGCCCCTAATCCTGGGCTCCCACACAGTGGTTCCCAGCATAATTTAGACAGGCTTCAAGTCCTGGTTAAGTTATGACTATCTCCTGAGGATGCTCTACAGATGGCTAAATTGCCTGAAGTCTTCACCGTGCTGAGTGTTGCACCATTCTTCACAAAGCATCCTGAAAGGGTGGCCTGTGCAGGGGTAGCGATGCTTACACTCACCTGAGACTGTGGTTGGATTTAGGATGCCCACATCATTTTGTCAGCTCTTTGAGCAACCTCTGATATTGTATAGTGTGTAGATGACAAGGTTTTGGTAGTGGGTGGGCTGCAAGGTTGGCCTCTGTGAGAGGAGACTCATGCTGGACACAGTTGGTCAGCTCTACCACAGGACACAGCTTAGGCTATTAAGTGAGCAGGTGGCCCATGTGAACAAGTCAGAGGAGTTTGTGGTGCCTCTGTGAGAACATATTTAAGAAACGGCAATAAATGCCAAAAGGGAGAAACACTAAGGCTAGAGAAGGAGGAAGGGCTCCATGGTGGAACTCTAGAAGGACTGTGGCCTATGGATCGCCCATGGGAAAGCAGGTACTCCCCAAGGGTCTGCAGCCCTACAGGAAAACCACACCAAAACAGATGAAACAAATAAGAGTGAAGGAGGAGTGGAAGAAAAGAGTGAGAAAGGAGGAATGGCAGAAAGAAACTGTTATGCCCTGACTCCAGCCCCCTTCATTGCCAACAGGACTGAGCATAACCAGCTGTGATAAAAAGGGGAGTGGAAACTGGCAAGCAGGGAGGAAAGGTGTCTGGAGGGAAGCTGAGCCTGGGAAAGGGAGAAGAAAGGTGTTTTCCCTGTCTTTAAATGCTTGCCTTCCTTGTTTCCTAATACCCAAATCAGTAACTAGATGCTTTAAATTAAGTTAAATTCCCCAAGCTGAGTCTGTTTTGCCCACAACAGTACTGGTGAATGATCTTTTTTTTTCTTCAACCCGCGAGTTTTCTCCACACTCCGAATGGTTTGTGTGTGCGTGTGTATGCGTGTGTAATCAAACACTTGGGTGGGACCTTGGCTGGCAGCAAGGACCAACCCACCACAGTCACTCACCCCAAATCTTGTCTTGGTATTCTATACTGGCAACTGCCCATTTCACAAGGCTTGGAAATACAGGTATTTTGTATCGCAGTTTCTACTATTGAAGCTCAGTTTTTTGAGCTGCAAGAATACAATGTGCTAATTACTTCAGGACTAAAACTAAACAGAATTTATTGTTTTGCTCTTGTTGTTTAAAGATTAAAAACAACCAGTGTCAAGGAAGAAGGGTTATATTTATATAACAACAAAAAATGATATGGAAGTGCCAAAAAGATTTAATTTCAAGTGCCTTTAATGTTACAGTAAATACAGACTTCAACTACCTGAAAAGCACAGTATCTTTTTTAAAGATGTCTTTTTTTTTTCTTATTTTTTTTCTCCACCCTTTACTTACTTGCTTGAGATGCAGTTCCAAAATAATATTCCTCCAGTATTCAGAATCCTGATTTTAAATCACCAGCTTAAATTTAATTATGGCCAAACCATAGATGTCTGTTATTCTGCCAGCATTGTCCCTTAGCTAAACAGCTTTTTTCTCCCCCTCACGGTTACCCTTTCTTACACATTTATGTCTTAGTGGCTAGTAAGGTTGTTAAAACAACAGTACTAGGATAGAATCCTTCAGGGTCTGCATTCCTGATCAATATTAGTTATTATTTTCTTTAATGGCTACGGCACAAGCAGCATGAAAAGTGTTGATGTCACATATTTGGAAAGCATCAACAATGCAAAGTAGGACTGGAATATCACTTAGACGTATGATTTTATGGAGTGGAAAAATTCTAATTTAATGAATTGTAAGAGCTTAAGATGCAGGATGCTTAAAGACTTTTGCCCTGAGTTGGGTGCTTGTGGTTGGAAATAAGTTTTCGCACATATTGATCGCACATGGACCAACAGGCAAAAGGAAACCGGAATGTATGAGGAAAGGTACTGCAGAGGAGCTGACTGTCTCTTCCATCCCACAACAGCACTCACAAGGATTTTGCTGGAATTGTGGCTGAGCAGTATTTGAGACTAATGCTTCAAATCTGAAGGGAGTACAGTGGAGGCTTAGGAGATCAGAGAGTGAAGAACACATTTTCTGAGACATTTATTTGTTTAACCTCAATCTGTGTCTTATTTTATAATTCCCCATGCAGTTACCATATTAAATACTTCAAATCCACTGAAAATAAAATGGAAGGATATTGAATGAAGACTTTCTTATTTAATTTGATTTTTCTTCTACCCACTACAGTGTCTTTATTTTCCTAATTTTCTTCTTCCTCTGTGCTTTTGCCAAGTGTGGAAATTAACATGAATCTCCATGTCAGTCTTCCCCTGCTGTGCAAGCAATTTCTAAATATCAGGTTGAACCGCATAAGCAAACCTATCATGTGCTGCATATAGCTGTAGCCAGGCTGCTCCCGTGATGTGAAATAGTTCATGTACAGCTATGCTACTTTTTACCCATCACTGTAAATATGACAACAGTTCAAAGCTCTTATTTTAAGACTCTTCTAAGTTGTGCCAGAAAAACAGTACCCTACAGTTGAGTCCATTTTCAGTGAAATTCCTCTTCTCATAAAACTTATTCAATGACTGTGACTGAGCACTCATAACCAAAACTCTCCTCCAAATCCCAGCCTTTAGAATCTGTTAGATTTTGTTGCTTTCACACACCATGGACTTTTCTCTCAAAGGACAGGAAAAGACTTCCCTGTGTCCTTGTGGTGATGAAAGTTAACCACATCCTGTGCTGTATTAGGAAAAGTGTAGCAGCAAGTCAAATGAAGTGATTTTTCTCATTTATTTTGTACTTGTGAGACTACATCTGGTGTCCTGTCTTCAGTTTTGGGCTGCCCTGTAAAAGAAGGATATGAACATACCAGAGTGAGCCCAGTGGAAGCCCACCAGGATGACTATGAGGCTGGAGCACATCATGTATGAGGAGGTGATGAAGCCATGTTTGTTCAATCTGGATAAGGGAAGTCTAATAGGGGTTCTAACTGTTTTCTTTTGCTGTCTGTAGAGTGATTATAAGAAGATGGGGACAGTGAAAAAGTAGGATACAGTGGTCCTAAGTTGCAACAACAGAAATTTTGATCAAATCTTAGGAAAAAAAATGCTTTCACTGAAAGAGTGATCAAATATTAAAGGAGGTTGCAGATGCAAGATCTGGAATATCCATCTTTGAAGCTATTCAGAACTTAACTGGACAAGGCCTGAGCACACCTGATCTACCTTCAAATTTGGCCCTGCTTTGAGTGGACTATGGACCACGTGACCTACGGAAGTCTCTTCCAATCTAAATTAATCCGAGTTTCCAATTTTACCTTGCCACTGTAATCTGTTGGAAATCTATAAAAACATAAAGCCAACTGGGCTTCATTAAGAGGTGAATGGCTAGCAGAAAAAGGCAAGTTGTTATTCCCATTTGGTTGGTGCTAGTGTGGCCATACCTGGAATATGGTGTCCTGCTTCACCCACTCCATTCCCTGGCTGTTAAGAAACCAGAGTCCAGCAGAGGGATACAGAGATGGAAAGAAGCCAAGGGCATAGCCCCTCACATATGTGGTAAGAACTCTGTTTAGTTTGGTGAAGAAGAAAATATGTTGTGATCTAATAGTGGCCTAGAACTGTTTGAAGGAGAAATTCTTTGAAACTTCTCGAAGGGGAAATTAACTGTTTTTTTAGGTCATCCAACTCATTCAAGCATCTATTCTCTATGTCATCTCATTTATTAGGTGTCTATAAATTTCAAGTTGCCTGCACAGCCTCCTCTCTCCCTTCCTTTGCCCTGTATTTTCTTATTACTCTTTTACCAATCCTCCAGCTGCAGCACTAATCCTCAGATCTTTTCTTCTGTCTGGCAACACTTCATCAGTAGGTAATTTCCATCAGGTACCTATTCAAGATTAGAAAATATTCTACTGCTTCTGCATCAAGTGCTTTTCATGCCCGTTCCATTTTTAGTCAGTTTTTAATGCATTAAAGACACTGTATTTCTCTGTCCCCTGCCTGTTTTTAATAGATTGTGGAGGGTTTTTTTTGGATGTGTCATATTGAGTCAACAACAATCTATACGGACATGAAAATATATAGTAACTTATGAGGACTATCAAGTTTGTGAAGGATGATTTTAACTGACCTTTTAAAGACATGTGGTGTTTAAATTAGTTCTCTGAGTAAAAGATCAATTTAGATCAAATTTCCCTACATTTAAAGAGAAAATTGTACTTCCTTCATCTCACCCTATAAAAACATTTTTTTAATGCTCTTTATTTCTTTGCTTTTATAGTCACTGTACTTTCCCAGCATTGGCTACTTCCATTGTTAAATCTCAGCAGTTAACTGTCCATCAGCTCTGATTAAAAGCAGAACGTTTAAGCTGCCTCAGCTGCACACTGTCTGTTTTACTTAGCTCCCCTGGAGAAGACCGTAAACTACAAACTGCAGCAAACCACAGATCCCACAGACTTGAACCAAGCCAACTACCACCAAACACTGAACAAACACTGTGTCTGATTTAAAATTAGATGGGAAACTGAGAGAAGTTTTGGTATTAGTTGAGGTTCTCTAAACTGAGGAGATTTAATGTGATCAGGTACCTAGAACTGATATAGCTGGTTTGAGATGTGACACAAATTTCTC
The DNA here is from genome assembly GCF_963932015.1 of Anas acuta. Classification (NCBI taxonomy): domain Eukaryota; kingdom Metazoa; phylum Chordata; class Aves; order Anseriformes; family Anatidae; genus Anas; species Anas acuta. Next base: position 96,915,491 of record NC_088980.1, on the reverse strand, counting down.
ATGCTGCTAACTTGTTGCTGTGTCATGATTTTCTTGGGATTTGTTGATTTATTTTTTTTTAAAATCCCAGTTCCCACAGTCATAAGACTACCAGAAAATGCTGAACTTCACAGGATTTACACACCAAGGACGTTCGCTGTGTTCATCTGCTTGTGGTGTACTGTAAACAAACCTATATACTTTGAATCACTCCCAGTCTTAAAGATCTGTTTATTGAACTACTTTGCTCATGAAAACTGGCAATCATAACATTTGATTTATGCATAATGGGTTTATCACAATAAAATAAAATGAAATAAAATACATGGGGTTCATGCATCACATTTTTCCAACCCATATTTATGGACTTTCAGTTTTGGAATAGGTGGTTCCGTGATTCGGATCTACATAAAACATCTGAAAATAGAGTCTTCTAACCATCATTCCTAGTTTTATTTGCCATATAATTTTATGTCTCAGTGTCTCTTTTCACTGCCTTTATACTAATAGCCTTGCAATATTTTGGAATACCACTAGGATAGGGTGTCACAACACAGACTGTTATTCTTAGAAAAAGGAAAGATTCAAATGAGTCAGTGATGCTGAAGCAGAGTAAAGGAGTGGAAGGTAGAGTTTTAGAAACATTTTTTCAGTTGATGGTAGGATATAGCATAGCTGAAGAATAATGCTTTAAATTAGTGCTTTCATATTTAGCTTCACTATTATAAAAATATTTTATTTGGATATTTAAATGCTTGCATTAATTCATATTTACTCAACCCCCTTTTGTTTGTTAGGAGTTGCAACACTACACAATGACACCACCTGATCCATATCCGTCCCAACACCTGGATACCAAAAGGCCTGTTAAGAATATGCAGCAATAAAAGCTGCCATTTTCTTCCTATTGTGACTTCATGTTGCCTTAGCACAATTTTGTGTGCTAATTTTCTGAAAGTTTTAGTCTTTGAAATATGCAGACATAATTCAATCACAAAAAGATAAGACAATATCCTGCAATGTAACTGACCACAGGCTCCTCAGAGTGATCCTCTTAGGGCTTTGCTCTATTATCATCACGGTTTGAAAAAAAAAAAAAATATATAAAAATACAAAGTGTCTCCTGAAGGGCAATAAGGATGTGACAGAAACTTTTGTCTGACGTTTTGTGGACTCAAGGGATTTAAATTAGTTCTGTTAATAAAGAATAATTCAAAGATAAAGACATTTAAATGAAACTTGGAGAAAAGGGAAAAAACAGGTTTTAGCTGAATTTCTTTATGCTTTATTTATGCTGAGTTGATTTTCTTTTCAAAAAGAAAATAATACTTGATGGTAAAAAACAAACAGAAACAAAAAACAAAAACAACATTTTCATGGGCAGAGTAAAGACAAGATTTGCAATCAAAGGCCTATTAAAACCAGGAAAATAAGTGAACTTGAAGGCAAAAACTGATCAATTATTTTTTGTGTGTTAGATGCTTACAAATAGATTTTTAAATTTATGGGGGGTTATCTGTTCCTTTTTAGCTGATTTAACATAGGATGCAACAAATAAAGACACTGAGCAGTAGGTAATAGGAATTATGAGATTTAAAACTGTGAACATTATCAAATTAAAATATATAACTAAATCACCATCCATTTTTATCTGCGTGTATTAATGACAGCTACTGATAATATGCTATCCAGTGCCACAAATTAAGGGCTTCTAAAGATCATTAAAAGGTGATACAGCTTTAACACTAAGTATGGTAACAGACAATAATAGGTGCTGTAGGGGTAAGATTCTGAACAGAAGAGTGCTGCAGTTTAAGAATGGCACCAAGCACCCAACATTTAGTCATCTGCTTCCAAGTTGGCCCTAAAGGTCACTAAATTCATTCTAAAACCTGTAGACATCTTCAAGATATTTTATGAGCCTGTATGACTCGTTAACATGATGGCTGCACTAGAAAATACTAGAAAATGCACAAGAAAAACAATACAAGACCACAAATCCAGGACTGAACCATAATATGTATCTTTAAGGAGCTAAAAGCTTCCCTAAAGCAAGCGTCTGAGACATATTAAATGGCTTCTCCTCAAAAGTAACCCGTATTTATCATTTTTGCACTGTTGAGACTAGTTAGTGGGATATGCCAGTCAACCTAGGGCTGTGCCTCTGTTGGTGAATCCCAGCACATGTGAGAGCATTCCCAGACTCTGGAATTTGACTGCTGCTGGCCTGTACCAACTAGCAGTCTCCCAAGCAATTCCCAGGCACAGCTAAGGCGTTAGAGCATCCCACAACCCATTACTGATTTGCATCCAGCCGCCCTGCTCTGGAGGCTGAGCGTGTTTGTTTACTGCTCCGCTGGTGAGTCAGCCCATGCCAGTTGGCTCCTGGGCCTGGGAATGTCCTTGGGAACTGTTTAATTTGCTAGAAGAAACGCACACATATCCCTTCCCTGCTCATGCTTCAGGAGGGTAAATACTAAATCTATAGTTTCATTCAGCTGGAATCACTCTTGATAGTCAAATCCATAAGTAAGGATGGGTCTTTTTCTATGTATATATTTTTTAACAGGCTGCCTCCCCCTGTTACTTTAATCCCACTGCAACACAGGTGGCACAGCATTAAGCCAAAATCAGAAACAGTTTAAGGTGTAGCCGGCTTTGATTCTGTATCTTGATTAATCCCATGCAGAATGTCTGGAGTTATGTTTCAAGGCAACATACATCAATACACATTATTCTAAGTAATCAGAAATGACTGCCCGCCACCTCAAACACTGTCCTGGAAGTCATGAGACCAAAGTTTTAAATCTTCCAACACAATGCATGTGCAGAGATGAAGCTGCAATAAGGTGACCCAAAGCAGACCACCCAGCAGCCCAGAATGTGCAGGCAGCCCTAAAGGGATGTAGGTTTTTTGTACATCTGCAGCTGAAGAGAGACAAAACGGAGGGGCTGGTGCCTCCCATCTCCAGGCTGAATGCTGTAGCCATTAGGCTGTCCTACAGAAGGTACAGTATTACCAAAGGTTACTTGCGCCCACCTCACATCCCTGAGGAAATCCAGCTTCTTACCTCACAGTCTTTCTATAGATATGTAAGTCCCAATCAGAATGAGTTTTCAGACAAACCTATGTGTTGCCAGTGCCTGTTGGATAATGTTAAGTGGCTCCACTTCACATGATTTTGGTAGGATTATCCTAAATCTGTCTAGCCCCTGTATTCTGTGTTTTGGATTCTTGAGACCCTATCTCACAAAATTTAGCTGCTCCATGATGAAATTATGGACACTGAATTGCTATGTTAGCTCTGGCTTCCAGATCTCTGCTGGATCTACATGGCCACGCTACTTGGGGCCAGAGGGGAGCACGCTGTGGACCGTACTGCCTGCACATTGACTCTGACTTTGATTCTTGCCTGGAAGGAGCAAGGTGCCTCTCCAAAAAGGAAACCTGAGGCAGGCAGCAGGACTGGATTGCACCTGTGCTCCTGCTCCTCCAAGCCATACAGACACAGCTCGAGCCATTTGGCTCTTTGAATTCAAACACAGATTTCAAAGACAGTAAAATTAATGCCGTAATTCCCCATGCGCAACAGGGGTGTAGCAGAACTTTTCTACCTTACAGGGACTGGGAAGATGACATGTTCACATTTTGGAGGCACTCAGGCAACACACCACGGGAGCCACACCAAACACGCAGCTAAAAAGATGAAACACACTTGGTGGTGCAGATGGGGCAGAAAGACAGAGGCAGTTACGGATCATGGGCTCTCAGGACAGACATACATGCCCTAAATCCCGAAAGCTTTATGTACACCAGCTGAGCATGTAGCTCAGGGCAAGGTGCTTGCAGTGCTGCAGCAGAGGAGCGGAGCGGAGCAGGAGCCAGAGAAACAGGCTGGGTGCCAGCTAAGTCCCCCAGCGCCAGGGGAATTCTCAGCTGGGAAAACCTGGCTGCCTTCCAGCCTTGTTCCTCCGCAGATATATATATATATATCTGCATGTATGTATAGCAGAACATTTAAGGGAATAATTATCTTCCATATGTCTTCTAGTTTGACTAAGATTTTTATTTCATATCTGGGCTAGGACAGAATAAACCTGCAGCTGCCTGATCTGTGATTACCCTCAGCTTTCACATAAACCAGACTTTTAAGCCACCACATGGACAAAAACCTCTATGTCTGTCTTCTCAGAAAAAATGCAACCTAAATATTCCAACAGCTTAATGGCTGGAGTACCTGTACCTCAGAAGAAATACAGACAGGTGCTCCAAAATCTGCAATAACAGAAAATATCGTCTTGCACCTAGCATAGAAGCAGGTGGCTGAAGGTATCCACTTCTAAAAGCAGAAGAGGGAATAGCTAAGTGGATTTCAAGATAAAATTAAATGTTCATTTCTTCCTCTCTGGAAAACAAAACAAAACAAAGCCAACCCATTTTACTAGTTACCAGGTGTTTCTAATTTAATTCATTTCATTAACTTCTTATAACTTGTTCAGCCAGCTCTGCAGACAATTGATTTTTATTACTACATGCTTCGGTGACTTTCTACATTAGATTTTTCCATTTACTACACGGTTCTACAAATCTCTTCAAATTAATATTCTGTTTTGTTTCTGTCTTTTCAGAGTTTTGATCGTCTTTTCAATCAAGCTTATCATTTATTTAGCACATTCTTCTATAAGATAAATATAATATACATTACATAACATCAAATATTTACATACAGTGTTGCTGCTTCCAGAGGGTTGATTTCAAAGTTCTCATTATTGTGCTGCTGCTAGTGAAAATTGCTGACAAGCAGAAAAATATCACAACTATGATACTGTAACTCTTTGATAGATACCAGACATGTGAAACAACAGTATCTGGAAAGTATTTTCTAATAATACAGCAGCTTCTAACGTTCACATTAACTCAGGATATTATGTGAGGGCACTGAAAGTTGTTAATCACATTGTTTACACCCTTAATTATAGAGGCAGAGTTCACACTGACACCTGCTGTTAAGACTGCCTAACTTTTCTCATTTTAAGACCATTTTCAGGCCCATTGCTAATTTAACTCTGGGGGCTGACCTTTTCTGAGTGTCATCTTGAGATTTAATTCAAAGAAAAAAAAAAAAAAAAACAAAGAGGGAGAACCAGTGTTTCAGATAAAATGTTTTTGTGATTTTCAAGAATGATGTAGGAGGATGACAGCTCGCTTACTTTTTATGGGCTCTCTTTCAATTACTTCATTAAAAAGAAAATCACTTATCTACATCCCTTGAAACAAGAACTCCAGAGCTGGCAGAATTACACTTGTTGAAGTTCCTGAGAAAGGCATCCACAGCTGGCCAAGCTATGAGCACCAGAAAAATCAGGCAATACTCACTGACATAAGTGGAAGGGTATTACAATTTTGTAGCTATCATCTGTGAAGATTCCACTCTGACAAATTGCCAGGAATGAAAAAAGAAAGCTGTGGAAGGCAAACATGGACTAAGTGGGATGATGTGGACACGTGATAGCAGAAGGGGTGGATGAAACTGAAGAAGAAAAGACAAGCTTGGTAATGCACGCAAGGTCAGTGAGCACTGAAAAAAAAAAAAAAAAACAAAACAAAACACCACAAATATATACAAGAAAAAACAAACAAACAAACAAACAACAAAAACAGGAGATACTGGTGAGGCAGATAAGGTACAAAGGCCTTTTAAAAGCAGAAGTATGTAAACCATGCCTCCAAAGCCTTGGAACTTCTAAAATAGTGAAGAGGTAAACTGCTGTAATTTTCCATCTCTTTCTGTTCATGTGTCCACAAAACTGATAACTCATTTTTGTGAAAATGATGTTATAATGAATGATATGGTATGATAATGAAATGATATAATAATGAACGATGATTTTTTTGTTTGTTTGTTTATCTGGTAATAAAATAATGATAAATTCTGTGCAAGTGACCAAGAGCCCAAGAAGATAGATAACTCTCATGAAATATCAGCATGCAGTTTTTCTAACTTTTCCAGAGAAAAGTCAGCATCAGGTTTCTGTGCAGCTGACTGCATAACAAGAAACTTCGTCCACATATATGCTATTACAAAATCATTTGTTCCTCTCACAAAAGTCATATTGGCTGATTCATGTTACATAGGGATACAATAAAGCTCTAAACTCTAAAACTACTTTTGTAAAAGTTTTTTGTTTTAAATTACTGACATCCCTAAAAAACGTTATTGTGGAGTGCTCATCTGCTAAGATATATACATGATTTTTTTTTTTTAATTATAATGATTTTACGCTTCATTCTCTTCTCATCGCTTCTCAGACAATTTGCAATCAGGAAGCTTGAATTTAACCCTGAGTTTGCCACTGTTTTTCTGTGTGGCTTTTGAAAATTCACTAAACCCATCTGCCTCTGCCGTCTGCAGTGTCTATAAAATAGATGCGAGCTTATCTGATTTACTAGCAACTTATAGAGCTTTCCACATATACATTGGCAACTACATTTTTGGTCCAGATCAGCAGCTGCTGGATGCAGCAAAGACTGCAATTAGCATCAGTAAAGGGCAATCCTCACTATCTGTCTTTGATGTAACACAGCTTGGCATTAGCACTTTCCTTCTCCTGTACTGACAACTCACACAGCCCCAAAGTTTTATGGTCATCTGCCACCTAACTAACACTTCATTAAGTAGAACACCTGCAGTGATTTTAACCACATCCCAAGGTAATTTACCCACTAATGATCTGCACCAGAGCAGCAGTTATAATCTGATTGGAAGTGGCCTTGTTGCCTCAGTCCTACTGTTTTTTAAGAATAGATGAAGGATAGAAAATAGATGAATAATTGATTTATTTTCCTTATTTAAATAAGCAAGTGTATTTAAAAAAAGTTTGCTATGATGCTGATTGATGTATTTTTGGGGTGATATATTCTTCAAATACTGATACATATTATATTTACAGGGAATAATTTATTCAAATAGCTGTCGTCCTAATGTTAATAAGAACTCTGTTACAGGTTTTGTTTAGTTTAAGGTGCCAGAAAAGGATCCAAAAGCTTAATGTGAAGTTGGACTCAGAAACAAATAAAAAGATATGTGATTATAACATGCATTTCAACAAAATAGTTAAAACAAAAGTGGGGGAAAGTGTATGACAGTAGAAATACTTCAGATGTAAACAAGAACATAAAAATAACAGAATTTGATTTATATATATATATATATATATATATAAAGTCCAGTGTTAGTTGCTTGGTTGTGGCCATGAGTCTAGCAATGCCTCTGGGTGCAGAACTGCTGGCAGCATTCACCTAGTCTTTGGATGCCCTCATGGAGCAATGGGTCCTATTAAGAATCAGAATCATTAATGTTGGAAAAGACCTCCTGGTCCAACCACCAATAGTACCCACTAAACCATGTCCTTAAGCACCACATCCAAATACCATCCAGGTATTCTGCTGAGCATCTTAGTATCTCATTTCCTTTTTTTCTGTCTTTTTACCTTTTGACTCTTCCTTTGACTCTATTATTTGTAAATAATAATTTAGTTTTATAATAAATAATAATTTATTTTTTTCCTGGATCATTTTTCTGTAGTTTGCCTCTTGCCATTGAAATCATCTCATTTGTCTAAACAGTTGAAACTTACCGAAGTCATGTCTCATGTGGAAGTTATTCTATAAGTCTGGTATAGAATCATTGTTGCTGCCCTTCCTGAACTTTATTTGAGATGGTAGGGAAGGACAAGACCAGAGTCATACAGCACATGACAGATATGGTGAAACCAGATTTACGTGAAGGCAGAGTGCCATTCTCTCTTTTGTTCTTCACTCTTCTCCAAATGACTCCTAACCTCTGATTTACACTTTCAATCACTATTGAGCATCAAGTGATGTTTCTGTGTGACTATCTATCATAACTCTCAACTCCCACTCCAGTCAGCTCAGAGCTCATGTAAGTGAAATTACGATTTCTTCCCCTTATGTACATCACCGCACAATTATCTACACAGAATTACACCTGTCATTTTACTGCTCAGTCACTATGTTTTACTACCCTGAATAACTTAATATCATCAAGCTTGATTACCTCATTGCTAACATGCTTTTCAGTCATTTTTGAGCATGTTTTAACAGTAAAGGTCCTAATATAGATCTTATGGAACCTCAACGGTCATTGCCTTCTGTTGTGAAAACTGACCATTTATTCCTGTCTCCCACCATTTAACCATACAAGAGTCTTCCCTTTCATGATGTGGCCCTAAGTTTTCTTACAAGCCTCCAGTAAGACCCTTCCCATATTTTTTTGAAAAAACAAGTAAGCTGTGTCAACCACACAGTTCTCAGCATAACTGTGATATGACTTCATTTCACAAAAGCCAACATGGCTTTTCTCAAAAAGCTATCAAGATACTTAGTAATTCTATTTTTATATTTCCTGCCAATCTGCACAGTTTAGATGCCACGCTTAAAAGCTTTGTAGCTCCCCAGGTCTTTTTTCAAAACTTTTTTTTTTCAAAACATTTTTTTTTTTTTTTTTTTTTTAGATTTTCAACTTCCCTTGTTCCCTAGGTACCAAGGCAACTTTGTGTGAGAAGAGCCACTGTAATGCCTGAGGAATCCTTCAAAAATTTTGTACTTAAACTCCATTAGAACTTTTTTGTGAACACAACTTAGTCCTGCTGCTGCTTTGCTGTTGCTTGTTTCATCTATTTGCTCCATATGTTGTCTTCTGTTGTCACCTCCTCTTCACATAGCTCCTCTGAGGAGTCTTTCACAAAGAAGACTTCAGCTTCAGAGCCTCCCCAGTATCCTGCGACACAAATCTTCCAGAGGCCTAATTCCCTTACAAACCTCCATGAAGAGGCCTACCCCTATTGCGTGGCCTCCCTGTACTGAGGCAGCGTTCCTGAGGCTAAACTCTACTCCCTGATTTCTGTAGTTTTAGTACCTGGCTGAGGAGAAGATGTTTGTGTTTGTCATGAACGATTTTTGTTCTACTGTCTAAACAGCATCTGGATATAAAACAGAGTTCAATAATGTGTCCAAATGTAAGCCTTCTGAAGAAAATACACCACACATCCTGCACATGGGGTGAGCAATTTTCCAAGCATTGTCTTTATAGTTCAGAAATGATGTGAAGTGTAATTTCTATGAACTGAAACCCTCATTTCACAAAATGCTTTGCAAGAGAAGTCTGTATATGTGAAAGAGAGAATAAAGCCCTGAGACTGTACAGTTTCTCTCACTGTCTGAAATACTAATGTGTCAGAAACAAGTTGATTGTTGCACACAGATGAAATCAAACTCACTGTACACACAAAGATAATGTTGTTTAGAAACTGGGCATTCTTGATGACAAAATGGCTACAGGACTGCATTAGAACAGCCATGGCTTGGTCATTATTTTTAAAAACTACTACATATTCCAGGAGCATCTGGATAGCAAGAGAAGAGCAGGGAAGTTCATGTTTTTGGAGGCTTTCTAGGATTTTACATTCTCCCAAAAACTTGTGAAAGGGGATTTTTAATAAAGTGAAGAACCAACAGACCGGTATGTCTCTGAATTACACTACATGGCTGAATTCTGTAATTATCAGATTAAAGTCCTGATAAATTAGAAATATGAATGAAGCTGCAGGATATTGAATGAAAATATGCAGCAATTCATGCAAACATTATGAAGAGAGATAGACAAGTGCAGAATGGACAGTAGCACTATAACAGAGCAGTCTCGGAGACAAATCAACATGTAACAGGAAAAACACAGAAACAGAAAAAAAAACACATGCCCAAGAACTAATCACCAACAATAAAAACATCAAAATGCAATACAGTGCAGAGAAGACAAGCAAAATGAGAGACCATGTAAAATAGTTCATGGTATATTATGAAGAAAAATAAGATGATGGAGGAGCCTTCTATCTGGTATCATACATTTGTGGCAGAAGAAATTATCATGCCAAAACTTCTAGGTAAGGAAAAAGAAAAAAAGGAGAGGAAAGAGAAGAGTGGAATGAAGGAGAGAAGAACAAAAGGCAACATAAAATAGAAAACATAAACCTCAGCCTATCATAAAATATCAAGACAAGGCAGCATACAAACAGGAAATTAAATGCCAAATATGTAGTAAGGCATCAATGAACTTAGTACATTATGAAGACTCTGGTATTGTTACTTGATCATAGAAAGAAAAATTACAACCACAAAAAGATTTGAATTACACAAGACGTAAATATAAACCCACAAAGATTATGAAATTAAAATAAATAAACAAATAGATCCACACACAAAGAAAACAAACAGAAAAACAAACAACAACAACAAAAACGGAGAGAAAACTTAGAGGCTGGAATTTTGGGTGGTACAGACAACACAGAAGCTAATGTCACCAGAAGAAATCACAAAGCTAATTACACTAAATATCTGACAAATGATTTTAAACAGATTCAAAAGCAAACCAGATCAACCCCCCTGCTATTTAAAGCAGATAATACAGTCTGGCATTCTCGCAGCAGAGCTGCTGAAAGATTAGGAGGTTGCATTTGAAGAACTGGAACATCTTCCACGCACTTTACACCCACAAACAGAAAAAAAGCAGCTCAGTCAGTGGAGTACCTGCACCACAAGATATGTATTACATAAATAGTAGACAAATGGAAGCAACAAATGCAACAGAAACAGTACAGCTACTCACAGAGCCTCCGACTGATCAGTGTCCTAGTAATGAATGAACATTTAGGAAAGATGCTCAAGTAAATTGTGAAATCCTCATTCAGTTTCTAAGGTGGAATGAGCCTTAAAAACTCAGTGTAGGACCCAATATTGATAACATTTTTGTAAGGATTTATAGCTGTCAATTAGAACTCCAACATTGATAAGGAACCTAATTTTTAATGTTTAGACAAGTGGTTTGAGTTAGTGCCCAGCTGACAACACGTGAAAGTCACATAAACATGACATATCTAAGTTTAGCTGTGTATATTAAAAAGAAGCTGCTAGACTGAGTGTACTTACTGTATTAGTGGCCTCAGTCTCAAAACACATTAAAATTTCACATGAAATACACCTCTACTGTCTCAGTACTAGAGTATAACACATCTCAGTATTTTAAAGTATTTTCTCTTAAACTACTGAACTGCACATGCAACTTTAGGGCTGACAATGAGAATTTCATGGATGTTATTCACGTGGCTAACAGTATTTCAATTTACTTTTTTTTTTTTTCTTTTTTTTGTAATGAGTGTAAACATTAAATTTTACGGAGTATTAATTTGTTATCAAAATATTATTTTCCACTGGGATAGCGCTTTTAGAAGCAAGCTAGCAGGGCTGTAAACCCAAGTCCTTTATCCAAACAACAACAAACCAAGGCACCCTTTCTTTCATGAATGAACAAAGCATCTCAGCAAAGCTGAAAACATTAATGTTTCTTTGGAAATCAATATATTAACACTGGAAAACTGTTTCTTTAGTGAAACTCTTTACACAAAATGTATACTGCAGTTCTTGCAGCGTATAATTTCAACAATTATATACATGCCAAGTATACACCAGGTCTATTCTAGTTCATGTTATTATATTAATATGAGAGAAGGCTGCTGCTTTTATTGGCATTTCTACATTCCTGCAGGTTTTAGTTCAGGTTATGCCCTATAAGCCTAGAATTGCTCTTCCTGGTGCAGCTTTTTTTTATTTTGATTACAGGTATAAGTAAGTCCTAACTGCATTTGTTGCTTTGTGTCCACACTAGGCAAATGTGCTGGTATAGCTATCAAAACACTCCTCTATGGAGGTCTGGATGTGCTGGGTATGTACAATATCATGATTGCCTTCATTTCTGTCACCTTCATCTGTGTACAGAAATACTTTGGTTTATTAGTGATTCTATCTCTGAAATCATGCTATTAATCTTGTAATATTTTTTTCTTATTTTTTTCCTCTTTTTTTTTTTTTTTTATGTTTTCTTGTTCCCTGAAATCAAACCATGATTCAAAACCATACTCATTAGAAGTACATTTCTAATTCACAATCATTGAGACATTCACGGGTAAGACATGAGAATTCAAAATGTTGAAAGCAAATAAAAGGAACTCCAAAGCTGTTTTTTTTTTTTTTTTTTTTTTTTTTAAATAAATACCCTGATTTTCAACAAATTGTGGAAGGATTTGCAATCCTGGAGTACTACATACCTACTACTAAAAGCACTGTGCTGCTCCAGCTTGGAAAATATGGACAGAGATTTGTTATGTAACTCAGTTCCTTAAAAGGAACAAAAATCTTCATTGAAAATATTCTAACATTTATTTATTTATTTATTTATTTATGGAACACATAAAAAGTGTACATTTAATTGAAAATTTCCTGGAGACAGTTATGGTCTCATCCCAAGTTAAAATTCATGCTGGAGTGAAAACTTATCAATGGTGAGTACTGTAGTTTAATACAGAGAGGAATTTTCTGTGATCTTAAAAAAAAATTGCTTGAAACATAATCTGACAAATAGGAGTAATGCATTCAAATGGACCAAACCCAAACTTGGGCAGCATGCAAATTTTAGTCCAAACAGTACAAGTGTGGCAAAGCTATAAGCAACTGGAGATAGTGTCTCACAACTGTAAGGATCTGACTACTGTAACAGTAAACAGCACCCTACTTTGTAAGTAGGATTACTGAGATGGCTTGCCAGATTTCATGAGTTTGCCTTAAAATTTAGTAGTACTTTTACTAGGAAAATCTAGAATTCAACTTGTTCTGTGGCCCTGTGTCAACCTCACTCTGTAGCTATATTCTTCATCTGTAGACAAAAAGCAAGCACGACTTTTAATTTTGCATATTATAAGGGCTGACACTATAGCTGCTTTTCTTCCCATAAATCAGTGATACCAGATAAAACTCACAATGGAAAGAGTTAAAGGCCAGCCATCTGACTAGCACTCTCCCTGTATTACATTACAGATTCCCCCTGGGGAACAGACCCATGTTTCCTTTGCGTGGAAAGCCGAGCATGACTAATGGTCTGCTAGGCTCTCACCTGAGAAAGCACAGGGCTGTAATACCGTGGCACACCCAAAACCTGAAAAGTTCACTGCATAGCACCTCTGGAATAATGCAAGAGACACTAAAGAGAAACTGTAGTAGGTTATTTTATTATTCACAAACTGTAACAAATTTTAAATATGTTGAAATATCACAATTTCTGCAAATACAGACAACAGATTTACTCAAAAAGAAGAGCAACAGCTTTAGCTATGCATCAAGTGCCTTTCTTCCAGGAATTGCAAAGTTCAAGTGAAAAATATGTCTATCATATAGACAAAGAAGGGTAGTCACAGAGATTAAACAGCATCAATAATATGAAAGTGGTTGTAAAGTTAAAGACAATGCTTATGGTATGGTATTGCTTTTTGCAATGGTATGATTTACCGTTGTATTTCCTTGTAAACAAGGAGTTACTTTCATGTGCTATTCAACACTTATTCCATTCTCTTCATTCAAAAGGGGAGATCTGAAGCAAAATCTGATGTCTTTTCAACTTTTATACAGAGCTAGTTTTGTAGAGAATGAGAGTGATGCAGCAGTGTTAGAACACTAATACACACTGACAAAATATTACATAAATTTGGAACAGACACACAGACTTTTGCAGTACAGGATTAACATGATTGTGTTCAGCAGTGTTCTACTGCTTGTCCTGGTTTCAGTTAGCACAGAATTAATTTTCTTCCTAGTAGCTGGTGGAATGCTGTGTTTTGGCTTAGGATGAGAAGAGTGCTGATAACACCCCGATGCTTTAATTGTTGCAGAGCAGTGCTTATACTAAGCCAAGGACATCTCAGCCTTTTGCTCTGTCCTGCCAACGGGCAGGCTGGGGGTGCAGTAAGAGCTGGGAGGGGACAGACCCAGGACAGGTGACCCAAACTAGCCAAAGGGGTATTCCATACCATCTGACGTCATGCTAAACAATATATAGGGGTGGCTAGCTGGGGGGAGGGGGCCGGACTGCTCGGGGTTAGGCTGGTGGAATGCCCTCAAACTGAAACCAGGACATGCTGAACACTGAAGGAAATGCTGGAAATGTAATACTGAAAAGCCAAAATAGGAACTAAAGCTGCTTTTTGTGTTAGACTTGGAAAAACTATATACTCCTTATTTTCTTGTATATATCAGTTCAAAACTGAAACAGCACTCAAGATTCAAAGTTCTTAATCCTAACGTGGAGACCTCACCAGAAATACAGATAATCCTGTGGCAGAACCTGAACAGAATAAGGACTGGTAATTAGAATAATGAGCCTGTGCAATGACTTAAGATACAGATTCAGTTGGGTCTCTTTGTTTCAGAGCCCTGTCCCTAGGGTCCAACTGAAATCTTGTGAGCAGATGTCACTTCATCTCACGGAATTGAAGGTTGTAGTTTGCTGCCGAAAAGACAGGCGTAACAACTTCCAGCACAAAACTAGCCTGTAGCCACCAGAGGCCACTGCTGTTCTTCGTCTTTTCTCTCCGTGGAGCTGTGCTCTTAGCAAGCAGCCAGCTCACAGGAGCCCCGGGCAAGGGTCACAGCAGTTTCACTCCTCCTTTCCCATATTTATGCACCAATGCTGCGTTTCTGTAGAGAAAATTAAACACGGTACATTTTTTAACTGGCGGATAGAAGAAGAAATTATCTAAATATGCTTGCCCGACCTTAGCCTTCAGGAAGAAATGAGACCTTGCATTCCAAAAACCTGATTCCATTCCTTTATGTGATTAAATTTGGTAGCTGAGGGCAAGGTTTTAGGTGTAATTTAATTACATATATACATGAAAAGCATTTAACTCGGCACCCATGAAAAAAACAGCTCCAGACGTTTCCAAACAGAAGATGATAAACGAGTTAAAGTGTTATCAATATTAAGTGATGAGAAAGCCATTACATAGTGTTTAGCTGGTATAGTTTACAGGTATCCATGCCTAGCCTGCACTATAGTTTTGATCAGGGATCTGCAGCACTCATTTAATGCTATTTCTGAAGAAAGTGACACAAAAGAAGTAGGTAATGAAGATAGGGCCACCAAATTCGAGCGATTAAGTAGCTCTGTGTAATACTAAACGCGTTTTAAGAGAGGCTACTGGAAGGCTATAGTTTGAAATGAAGTGCCCATATGGGGTCGGGGGAGGGAAAGAGAGATAGAGAGGCAAACAACGAGAATTGCGGATCTTAATAGATGAACCACTAAACAGGAGCCACATGGCTCGGGGAAAAAGTGAGTTTTGGGTCGACTTTTGCGGAAAAGACGAGTATTAAAATAAATGGGAATTTCAGCACTGCGCATGCGCTGCTTCCCCTCAGCACCTCACTCCCCCCCTCCATACACACAGAGAGGGAGCACTCAGCGCGCATGCGCCGCGCTCCCCGCCCCGCCCCGCCCTCCCTCCGCCAACGGCCGCGTCGCGCGCGTGCGTGCGTGTGTGCGTGCGCGCCGGGGGGGGAGGGGGTGGGAGGAGGAGGAGGAGGAGGGGGCAGCCATGCCGAGGGGGCGGCCTCCGGGGCCCGGCGGGGAGAGCGGCAAGGCCGGCAGCGAGGCAGGTAAACGGCGCGGCCGGGGCCTCGGAGGGGGAAGAGAAGGAAGGGAAGAAGGAAAGGGAAGCTCCGCGGGGTGCGAATATAGTCCCCGGATATGGGGGGGAGGGAGCAGGGAGCAGGGCCCGGCCCTGAGCGGCGGCGGCGGCGCCGGGCACCGAGCGGGGAGGGACCGGGGGCTGAGGGGGGGGAAGGACCGGGGAAGGAAGGGCCCGGGGAAGGGCTGAGGGAAGGGAAGGGAAAGGAAGGAGAGAGGGCCCGGCCGGCCGCCTCGTCTACCCATTCCCTCCCCCCCATCCCCCCCGAGTTACCTCAGGGAACGAGGCGGCTGAAACTTCCAACGCTTTCCTTCCTATTTATTTATTTATTTATTTATTTTTATTATTATTGTCCCACCCAGGGTTTTAAAAATGCTGTTTTGTGGGTAGGGACGGAACGCCTGCCCGCTCGCAGGGAGCTCCCGGTGCGTCCCGCACCGCCTCTTTTTTTTTTTTGTTCTCGTGCCTCGTTTTCTTTTTATTTTATTTATTTATTTATTTATTTATTGTCGCTGTGAGGATCTGAAAAATAACTCCCCGGGCGGGATTGCCTGTGGTGGGTTGGGGGCTTTTGACAGCGGTCTCCTGACGCTTTGGTGTAGTTCTTTTGTGTAGTTCGGCCCTGCTGGTGTTACTGGGGATCCATTAGCAGCACCCGAACGAGGCCCATAAGCTGCGAAAGTGGACGTAGGCACAAAACCCCCTTCAGTGATTTTCTGCACAACCGTGTAGGCCTTCTTTTTTTCAGATAAGAAGGGGAGAGATTTCATAAAACATAAATACCCTGGTTATTTCAGTCATAAAAAGCTGGCTAATTAATACTTGCAGCATACACTTTAAATGTCTGGCTTTCTGAGCGCTCGCAGATGAGCTCTGGCTCTCGAAGAGGAGTGTGTAGGTGAGCCTTCTGTCTGGAGTACTTTTTGTAGAATTAAAATGTGCTGGCAAACAAAAATAAAATGTTGCACTGTTACATGACTGATGTTTTTATTTTTTTTTTTGAAATGTTTTCTCCTGTATGGAACACCAAAAAGGCCACAGAGTCCTGTCAGAAGATACTATTTTTGTTTCTTGGAGCAGCTGATGTCAGTTTTTTAACGCCAAATATAAAGGACCCAAAGAGCTTTGGCTTCTACAAGTTTTGGAATTTGAGATTTCTTTACGTTCATTTTGTCTACATCGTCTATGTAATTCTGTAGTAATTCTTGCAAGGTTATACATGTATGGTGTGCTTGTAAGCCCTGTACTGATGGCATGGGGCTATGAATGGGAAAAGACTGAGACAAGCTGTCCAAGAAGAAGAGCCTGGTGGCTGTATCCATTCTGCTTGTAGTCAGACTTTGATCTTAGATCCTTCCTATATAGAAATTGTACGCCTGAAAGAGATCATTGTGAGCTGGTATCTAATTCAATCGTATCTTGTAGTTTTAATGTTTTTAAAAAAATCAAAATAAACTTTGTAATTTATTAATGAAATTGCTTTATGGGGTAGTTTGTTGATAGCAGTTTAGAATTACAGGGTCTAGTGCTGCTGCAGGGATTCAGACACTTTTGCAGCCTGCAGTTGTGAGGACTCTGCCCTACACAGGCAAATGTTGTGGGTGCTGGAACCTCTGGCCCTAGAGATCTCAGAAGTCTGGGACAACAGCAAAACTAGTGTGGTCAAGCATTGTGTGTTTTTTTTTTTTTTTTTTTTTTTTTTTTTTCCTTCTACATTACTGTGTGGCTGAATAAAAGTCATGAATGACGAAGCTGTAGTGGAACAAGACAGCTTGGATCTAGTGAAGCTGTGCTCCCAGGATATTTGGCTCTTTGTCCCATTCAGGTACACGCAGACAGACATAGAAAATGGGTTGTGAATCCCACGGGCTTTGAGTTTGGGGGGAGGAATTCAGTTGGAAAATAGCTGTTTGCAAAAAGAGGTAGCATATCTTTTGCTTAGGAGACTGTACATGTCTAGGCTTTGTTCCCTGTCAGTCTGCACCCCTCCACAAATTCTTATAGCCCTGGTATGCTCGTCTCTTTCACGGAGAAGTGTTGCTCTCAGTGGTTAGACAATCTGTGTATTTATGGCAATACAGCTCCGTTTGGAAGGAAATCAAGGTGAATCAGTAATGCTTTGTTGTGCGGCTTCCTCAGACTTCTTTGACTACCATGTGTGTCAAACACCAGGCATGTTCTTTGTCCCATGAAAACTAAAAATGTTAGGTACAAACCTGATCTCTAGGCAGAATTAGTCAAAATATTATCTTGACCTCAGTGGTCGCTATTCTAAAAAAAATTTTTTTTTTTTGAATTGGTAATTGTTTCCCAAAAGTATTTTTGATTATTGTTCTTAGTTTTTATTTTTAACTTGATTAAACTTTTCAAATTGACCTCTCCTTTGAGGTGAACGGACATAAAATATGAGTCTCGGGAAGCTTCATGAGCTAGTCTGCTGTGATTTGGGATTTTGCTACACCTTGATTCCTACTCTGGCTGCTTAGTAGTGGTTGTGTGGCAAATCCTAATACAGAGGTTGAAGATCCTAATACAGAGTCAAGGCGTTGGCTCTTGTCCTGAAAATTTCAGGATGAGGCCTTGAGTCTATATGAAGCAAGAATAATACATTAGAAACAATGCTTCTCCACGGAGCTATTTTTGAAGAAAGAAGAGGACAAGCAGCGCTTCACATGTAATGGGTGTTAGCACGCTAGTAACACCTTCACATAGGTTCTGGTGACAGCCCCTAACCTGAAAAGAAAGTTATGAAACAGTTACTTGTGTGTGCCCTCAGAGTTTCCAGTGTGGCTGCAGTGTAACTCCCCTTACAGGGTTCGGACTGTCAGATCTGTAGGTTGTGAATTTTCAGCAAGGCGCAATATTTTCAGGATGTACTCAAACAACTTCTAAGCCCCGAGTGCATGTATGTCCTGTACTTAAATACAACACAGATTTAAACTGGTTATTTTGTGCTTTCACATGGCATACACGTTAACAAAATTCACAGATGAAGGGTGGTAAAGTTACAAAACGTTACAAAGTTAAGGACTATAAGGAAAACAGTGTAGCTTCTTTAAGTCTGCTATGCAGAGCTGGCTGTATTTTGTTTACTCCCTGTCAGTTCTCTAGCTTGAGGTAGGATGTGAATTTATTGAACGAGGGGAAAGGTGGTCTTGTGACTTTACTTTCCAATGTTGTGTGACTGAAGTGAAATGCAACCTTAACATGCCGGTTAATATCAATCCAGAGAAGACTTACGTTGATTACTTTAGTAGTTGTGCGTTAGGGTTTTATATGTTGACCTCTGACAAGTACAAGTAAGACTAGGTGAGTGATGTTGTGCAGGCAGGAATGAGGGGTTTGTGGTATTGCCTCTGTGATGCGGGCTAAATCGTTTAAGTATGATAGATGAAGGTAATTCCTTGTTAAAACATAGGAGGGCCACCTGCTCAAAAGTTTGTCGTAGAAAAAGGGAATCTTTAGGCGTTAATAGTGATAATTTTGTTCTGTCGTCATGGTGTTATACATCAACAGCCAGATCTAAGTTTATGCATGAGGGCTACGTTGGGTTCCTGCTGGAAGAAGAGAGCTTTAGATTACATTGGTGTTCTTTAATTCCACAGTCGTTCCTCACTAGGCTTAAAATAAATCAGTGCCTTTTCCCCAGTAATCTAAGCAGTTAAATAACGGGTGTTTAAGTTCTGGCTGTGTGATAACTTCAGTCCTTGTTCTGTCCTTCTCAAGCCTTTCTGCCAATTCCAGGCCCTTGATATTTTGTTCCCTATTGCAGTCACACTCATACCTTCATACCTCATTCATTCCTAAGCATTGTTTCCAAATACGTTTAGGTTTTTATTTGAGACCTCTCAGGTCTCTTTCTTTTTGAGTCTTCTTCTGTAAGTGGATTGTGTTCCTTCTCAGAGATGGGGAGGATCACCTAGCAAATTATTTAATTCATTCTTAAATTTTTATTAATGATATTGTACCTAGACATAGGTGAGGGTCAAGGTCCAAATAATACAGAAGCAAACATCTGAAAAGTGGTAGCTTGGTGCTAAATGTGCAACTGTCAAAAAGTGTAATTCCTGTTTCAGAATATTAAGCAATAAATGTAGCAATATTGTACCTGAATGTCTTGTGAAGCTATTAGATTTGGTTAAGGAAATGCCAGCTTTCAGTTATCTTTAGATTAGGGTGATGAGGGTGGTGGGTTATTTCGTGGGTTCACCCTAGCCAACAAAAACTCACTCACCTCCCTCACTTCACTGCAGAATAGAATTGGAAGAACAAAAGTGTGAGAAAAAAATTATGGCTTGAGATACAGTTAGTTTAATAAATCAAGGAAAAAAAAAATAGGAGGAAGAAAAAAAGCTGTGCAAAATCATTCATTGTACCTCATGAACAGACTGATGTTCAGCTACCTTGGAAGGACCGCCCGGAGTTTTTTCTGTTGCTGAGTGTGAAGCCGGATGGCAAGAAATATCCCTTTGGTTAATTCCTGGCAAGGAACATCCCATCCCTTTGGTTAAATCCCAGCAGCTGTTCCCTCTCCTCTTGCCCACCCCGGCCTGCTCACTGTTGGGGCAGGGTGAGAAGCGAGCAGCCCTCACACTGTACAAGCAGCAGCCAGCACTAATGGAAGCACAGACATGTTATCAGCACTGGTTTGTCACCAGTCTAAAATAAAAACCGGCACCGTACAGGCTGCTATGAAGAAAATTAACTCCAGCTCAGCCAGACCTGGTCCAATCTATTTTGCCTCTAAGCAGAGAGGATGGAGCCCATCAGACTTCTCTGCTGCCTGCTGGGCGTCAGTGTGGCCATGCAACTTCAGGATTCACCTCCGCTCCAGAAAGGAGCACGTCTGGACATCCATCTCACAGAGTGCTTCTGGAAGCTCAGTGTCTGTGCTGGTGCTACTTGAAATTCAAAATTGAGAATTGACCAAAAAATAACAAAAACTACATTTAAAAAAAAAATAATATGTATTATATGTATTTGTATATATTAGCAAATTTTATCTCTATATTTTGGTCTGATGTGTGGGCTGGGAGTTGAGCCTTCCCCTTGCTCCTCCCATGAGAAGTTATGAGGAGCGACTGTACTGTTCTGTTTTTTTTTTTTGTTGTTTTAAAAAGTGCTGAGTTAGGTTTAAAGAAATCTGATTCTTTTATGGTTACAGAACTAAGTGTTTAATGATTCATACATCGTTATTCATCATCAAGATTCCTAGCATAATATGAGGAGACAACAATTTTGCCGTCCCCATTCTGTTCCCTTGTTCTACCACTTTTAATATTCAAAATTAGCATACAGATTTCGATAGCCTTGGGTCCTTGCATCCCTAGGCTTGTCAGCTGCCATGTAGATTCAGTGGCAGGTTTTCCTAGGTGAATTCGCTGAGTGTGAGAGTTATCTTGGATTGTCCTCTCGGTCTGATGCCAGCAGGCTGCTCGAGATCTACCGGGGCTGTGGCGTGCTTGCAGCTGAGTGCACCCATCTGCGCCTTGCACGGAGAATTGCTTACTGCCACGGGGCATGGGGCTGCTTACATTAGGAAGAAATATATGGGAGCTCCATCTCTCTCTTCCCCCTTCCACACTGAGATGGTACCAGGCATTTGGAGCAGAGAGCACCTGCTTGCTGCTGACTCAGCCTCCAAGGTAGATTTTTCAGAAGGCAGCAGCACAGAGATCCAGTGGAGTTGACCCAAAAAACTTAATGGCTGGTATGCTGTGAGGGATTGGGACACTGCAAACAAACTTGAAGGCTGTAAAAGTAAGAATCTTTAAAACAAAAGTGGTGTTATCTTTGATAGTTTTTAACCTTTGCACTACAAACAAACTGCAAGAATACAGACAAGATCTTTGTTAGTGCATAAGGAGCTACCTTATGCTTCTTTAGTTTAATTGTATCAATATATGACTGTCTCTCAAGCTGTGATGTAATGAGGTTGGTTTAGGTTGCAACTGGACGAGCATTCAAATTGCAACAGAACAAAGCCAGTACCTTTTGCACTGTTTCCATGCAGTTAATATTAATAAATGGCAGTGGTTTATAGTTTGCAGCTGCTCAGTAAGGATTATCATTTGTTGTGGTGTGCAGACGTGAAAGAATCACTTGTCTTACAGGGCACTGGTTGGTCTGACGTTCACTTTTTGTTTATGTTTACATCAAGAAATAGCTTCTCTCTTGAGTGCATATTTTCATGTGATTTTGTTGGAGGTATATGGTTAATAAGTTGATGTCTAATCTAAATAAAACCTCAAACTTTTATTTTTGTTATTGACTTGAATAGCATTCTGTTATCTTTGTTAACAGGCAGTAGACTTGTGTTTCCATCTGGACTGGGTATATCTAAGAACAGACAGATTGCTTAATCTGTGTACCCAATATTTACATTTTTCTTAGTGTTTAGCTCTTCTCAGAGCTTAGGCACCACATGGGGTATTTATGATAGAGTTGCTAATTGTGACCATTGTGAAGCTTTATCATGTGTGTCAGTATTTGTATTCTCTTTGGTAAGCAGGGAATGCCACGAGTGTTTTAAAATGAGCAAATTGATCAGTGCATTTGAAAGGATAGAAACCATGTCCCATTGCTGACTTCTTTAATTGACTTCATCTCCATGTTTTTGGGTCTTCAAAATATTGGTCTTTAAGATAGGTTCAGTATTTTTCAGTCTTTGGCCTGTTTCATGGCCCAAGCTCATACATTTAAAAGCATTGCTCCTCTAAATTAAAGAATGGTAATAACACAACAGGGTTTTATTGCTGATTTCCCCAAAATATGGTAATGTAGGTTATTACTTTGACTTGCTGCGTGAATGAGGTATCGGTGTAAATAGTGTCCCCATCTGCTTATTAATTCTTTCAACAAAAAGTTCTGTCAAGCTGTTACTTCATTTTTATATCTGAATGAAGACAGGCCCAAGCTATACTTTGAGTCTTTGATGCCTGTCTGAAAAGTTACAATATATCTCACTTGCTTGTTGCTTTTTTTATTGACAATGCCTTTTCTGTTCTGCTGTCTTCCCCATTCTAAACACATGATGGTTTTGTCCTTGCTGTTATCTAGTTCCTTGATTTCTGCAGGGATATTATTTTGAATACTTCCCTTATTTCATTCTTAGAAGAATGAAACAAAAAAAACCCTTCCTGCATCTTTAATAAAAATGAGCTACGCAGCTCTCAGCAATACCCCAGGTTTGGCTGGCAATAGAGACTAGACTGTACTTTAGTGAGACTATAAGTGAAAAAAGATTATCGTAATTTTGTCTTTCCCTTAAGCTAGTTCAGACGCAGTGATAGGGAAGAATTGAATTTGTTGTAATTTTAATCTGCGTTAGATCTCAATCCTACCCTTCGAGTAAAAGTGAAACAATTGCTCTTTCAAAGTTCTTTTGAGTCTTTTAATTGGACTGTTTTTCTGTTCATAACTAAGAGCAGTTTCCAGCTGATCTTCTATAGTTGAGCCTTTCAAGATTTCTGGATCTAACCTAAATTGATTTGCTGTGCCTTATCTTTCTGGCTTTCAGATGCATTTCTGCAGTAAGAGTCATCTGCCAAGCAGCCTTCTTCAGGCTGGACCAGGCAGTCCAGAGCCCAATCCTGACTCTTCAGCCTTCTTTCTTTTGCTCTTTGGGATACCAGCTATGAAAGATGTGATCAAAAGAATGCAACATTTGGCTTTGCAAAGTGTTACAGAGGTTTGCTTTGGGAGAGGAATGCTTAAGACCTTACAGACATTATCACTGTATTTTGTAAATGGGAGATGTGTGCTCTCTTCCTGGAACCTGAGGACAGGAGGGCAGAAAAGCTTTCAGGCAGCTTGGGCCTTGACCAGCATGAGCTGGTCTTGAGAAACTTCTGATGCTTTGCTATGGAGTGTGATGTGCTCAGCTGCTGAATTGCCACAGTTTAGGCATAAACTATTCTGTGCTATGAAATATTTTAAGATTATATGTTTGTTACTCCTTTCAGTGGTGATCATTTCTTTCTTTTTAAACAAAAGCTGGAATACTTTCTTCCCATATATCAGTACATCAGACAGTATGACTTCGTACACTTTGTTATCACTCAAATTCTGTTGCAAGATACTAATTTTTCACTAACATATAATTCCACTGAAGTCCTTTTTGGATTCCAGAAGAAAATGCATTGCCAGTAGTTTAATCAGTGTTGTGCTTTTGAAGATATGATACATATTTTAATAAAAGTGGAGTAACATTTAATAAATGTTACTGATGTGGAAAAATAACTAATGGGTAATCTTATTCAGAGAGTAGTGAGCACGTTGCTTTCTCTATGTTTCAAATTGTAGGCAAGTTAGCACCTTTGATTATTATAGTACTAGTTCAGTTGCTTAAGCATTGTTTTTGTACGTTGTCTGGTCTCTTTGATCTCATGAGTGAATGTTTAAAGATAATAATCTCCTTGGTTCTTGGAGAAACTTTAAAGCCTTTTTAAAAGTCATGGATTGGATCACTTTCAGTTGTCAATTTAAAGTGAGAGGTCAAGCCTTCAGAAGGTTGAACAATCACTCCCTTTTTCAGGGAAGAGGAAAGCTCCTTGCATTAAGTTTCTGCATGGTTCTAGTATTGGAGTAGATTTTTGTTTTTCTTTTCTTTTTTTTTTTTAATCGTGTCAGTATTTACAGAAACTCATTTTGTGCCCTTTGTTCTATTTGGGTGTATTTATCACAAAAATGCTCAAGTGACAGTGTCTTGTAATTAACGGTGTGCCTATCAGCTTTTGGCTGTGGCCATTTCAGAGGTGGAAAGGATACCTGCTATTAATAGTGTCTAAATACGCTGTGAATTTACTGCAGAGTTTTTTAAATGATGTAGGTTTAAACGGACATGTGTTTAACATTTATGATACTGAAATTGTCTCTATAACAGAATGATGCATAACTAAACTTCGCAGAGCAAAAGTTAGTGGGGTGACTCGGGTAGCCCAGGAATGGGAAGTGTGAGTTTCCAGGATACTGTTTTCAGTTGTGATTTCTCGCCCGTGCTAAAACATTTTCTAGAGCTTCCTTAACTACAATCTTTTTAAGGTTGTGTTTGAGAATTATAGTAGGAAGAAAAGGTGGTCAGGGCGTAAGGTACCACTTTGTTTATTTTTTTTTCCCTTTCCCTTATAACTGAGGCATTGAATGATAGAGGACTTTGAAGTAGGTATAGTACTGAGCAGATATACTCTGTTGCTGAATCTTTAATTTATTCAGAGGAAATATAAACAGGATACTGTAAGCTCCTAGTTTTGTTTCTGCTTTCTGTGGTTAATTCTTACAAACGCAGATGGAAGTGCTGATGTTTGTAAAGGGCAACATAACTTATTGGATATCTAGATAATAAAATCAACTTCTTTTTGCATCCTGTTGCATTCTGTTGTTGATGCACTTGGAGCTATGGCAGTGTTTGAAGTAGAATTCTGTTTTTTTTTTTTTTTTTTTTTCCTATTTAGTTTCCTCACTCTGCAGCATGAGTCAACAGACTTTTTTTTGTTTCATTAATACAGCTTTGAAGGCTCTTACGTATTTTAACCCTTCCTGCCAGTTTCCTTCATTAAAGTTTTCCTTTATTAATTTCTTAGTCATACAGTATGGTCCCAAGTGTAAAATCTGTTTGTCTTGGAACCTATGATTTTTCAATTTCCCTTTTCTATTACATATTTAAGATAAAGGGAAAATAGTAACAAGACTGACTTCAGTAATCTGAGAGAATATTTAAGCTTTCAAGTTGTATATCAAAAGTTATATGACTGTGGGCATTCAGAACAAGAAACCTGTATAGGGTTAGACTGGGTCTATAAAAAATCATTTTCTCCATTGAATGTATGTGTACACAGTTTGACTTGCAGTTTATTGCATCTCTCTCAGCTATTTGAAACATTGGTGTTGGTTTTACAACTGTAAAGATAAAGGTTTCACATTGCCAGAAGTAGGAGAAATAAAAGATTACTAAATCTGTGTTAAAGGACAGAAATCCTGAGTAGTTAGAGGTGCTGACTATGTTGTATTAAGTACCTTTTTTTTTAAAAAAAAAAAAAAAAAAAAAAAAAAAAACACAAACAACTACCAACAACAACAAAAAAACAAACAGTTAATATTATTAAAAGTAAACTTGGTCAGTATCTTATGTATTCCTTGCTGTCTTTGGCAGCATTTCATGTTGTTGCAAAATCGAAGGGTCTTTATGAAGCAGGGAAAGCAATAATTTGTAATCTTCAAGATCCAGCGCAGTTAAATCTTATAGGGGTCAAAAACTTATAGGAATTAGAATAGTTTCTGGTTCAAAGAACTCTTGTTTTTACAATAAATTACAAGTGAACGAAGTACAGAATGTCATACAAAATGTCTTGATGCTTGTTTTGTAGATGGTGTGCTGACCCCGACAATAGAAAACAGTAATTTTCCCTACCAAGTACCCAACTTCCACAAGTGTGAGATCTGTTTGCTGTCTTTTCCAAAAGAGACCCAGTTCCAGCGCCATATGAGGGATCATGAGCAAAATGACAAGGTATGAGTTTTAGTAGATTTGAATTTAGAAAACACCAGTGTATATTGATACTTCCATATTCTGACAAGTAAAGCTAATAAAAAAAATGATTTTTTGTAGTTACATACCTCATAATTACTACTTGTGAACTTTGGAATTTTATGAAGTTTTTCTTGGACATTTCCATACCTTTCCTTTGAGACAATATCTTACTTTGATACCATTTAGTTAAGTTATTGATTGAAGTTCAGTAATTTTTATTTTTAGCTGTTTGATTTGATTTATAGAATAATGTAAATAATAATATAATAAAAATAATGTAAAAAATAATGTATGGCTTTCTCTTAACTGAATTACCTAGATTACTTGATTACCTAGACCCAGTTAGTCTTGAGTAACTGTCTTGAATAAAGTCAAGTTACCTAGTTTAGTAATCAAATCGAATCAAATTCAGGAAAGAGAAGAATGCAGATGTGTTTTAAGACTGCTGACTTTTTTGAATGGATCTTCTGCCCCAGGTTTCATATGTACTTTGAAGCATTTTATTTATTTTTTTTCTTGCTTTGTTTCACAAAGCTTAAACTATTTCATGTGATTCAAAAAGTTACAATACTAAGGTAGCTGTAGTTGTAGACAGAATGGATAATGTTGAGGAAATGTTTAACTTTCATATGTTAATTCATCTGTCCAAAGGGCTATTTACACAAATTTCAGTGTTCTAAAGTTGATACATAAAAAATTGAAGTTAATATTGTTAAAACCATTTTATTCCATGCTTGTGTAAGAGTTTTTATATCTAAAAGTGAAGGTGTTCTTTAAAAATGAGAAATGGTTGTGCAAATACCAACTGAAGAGCAGGTCAGTCCTAGCATAACTCTTTGCTTTGCTGGTTGAATTATTGAGTTTGCAGAGTCTCAGTTAAAGCAGGGAAACATGTCTCTTGCTTATTCTTTTTCTTGAGAACTTCACTCTTCTCAGAGAGTCTGTATTTTGACTCCTTGCTCCTCTTCTTTCTTTCCCTAAACTCTCTTTAAATATAGTAGTAGCATTTCCAGTAGGGAGAACTGGAGGAAAATATTTAAAATGGATGTTATTAGGGAACATTATTATGTGTGGGGACTTGAATTACTACTTTTTTTTTTATTTTAATTTGTATAGTTACGCGTCATCTATATTGTGTATATATAAGGTTTTGGGAAGATTGAATTTTGTCTTTATTTTCATGTGTTTTAAACAAACAGCCTCATCGATGCGATCAGTGTCCGATGTCATTTAATGTTGAATTCAACTTGACACTTCATAAATGCACTCACAATGGTGAAGATCCTACGTGTCCTGTGTGCAACAAGAAATTCTCCAGAGTAGCAAGTCTGAAAGCTCATATAATGCTACATGAGAAGGAAGAGGTAATTCATTAAACCTCATGATTTAAGTTTTAAAAAGACGAATATGTTATGCTGGTTGTACTTAATCCCTCAGCAATATGTTTTAGATTGGAAGATTGAAAAAATGGTCTCATTTAGAAGAAGCACAAAATTTCTATTGGGGAAATTATTTTAATAACAGTAGCAGAAATTATTGTATCGGATATAAACGTGTTGCAATCCTGTCTTCTTTAACAGAGAGAATCTGTGTGTGTACTATAATTGTCATACCTAGTCAATGATCGTTAGTTGATGAATGTGCTATAAGTAATACTAACCCTACTAAATATTTGGCTCTTTTAGTTATTTACAAATACTTTTATTTTGAAACAACTGGTGTGATTTTATGTACGTTGATAAGCCCATATGTAACAGTCTGTGATAATTTTTGATGGCTGATGTAATTTTAGATAATTCCTGCTCTTAGTGTACTTCTGTGTGTATCATAGAATCATTCTGGTTAGAAAAGACCTTTAAGATCATCTAGCCCCACCTTGAACCTGGCACTGCCAAGTCCATGCTTAAACCAGAGCTACCATGTAGCTCTGCACCTATGTGTTTTTTGAAGACCTTCTGGGATGATGACTCAACTACTTCCCTGGGCAGCCTTTTCCAATACTTCACAACCCTTTCAGTGAAGGAATTTTTCCTAATACCCAACCTAAACCTCCCGTGGTGTAACTTGAGGCCATTTCCTCTTGTTTTACCACTTGGTGCTTGGGAGAAGAGACCAATTCCCACCTAGCTATAGCCTCATTTTAAGGTAATTGTAGTGTGTGATAAGGTCTCCCCTGGGCCTCCTTTTCTCCAGGCTAAACAACCCCAGCTCCCTCAGCTGCTCTTCATAAGACGTGTTTTCTAGACCTTTCACCAGCTTCGTTGCCCTTCTCTGTACATGCTTCAGCACCTTGATGCCCTTCTTCTAGTGAGGGGCCCAAAACTGAACATAGTATTTGACGTGCAGCTTCACCAGAGCCAAGTACGGAGGGACGATCTCTTCCATTGTGTTGATGGCCATGCTATCCCTGAAACAAGCCAGGATGTTCTTGGCCACCTGAGCACACTGCTGGCTCATATTCAGCTGGCTATTCACCAATATTCCCAGGTCCCTTTCTGCTGGGCAGCTTTCCAGCCACTCTTCTCTCAACCTGTAGCATTGCACAGGGTTGTTGCTCCCCAAGTGCAGGACACAGCACTTAGCCTTGTTGAGCTAGTATATTTTAATTACTGCTGAGACTTTCACAATCTATTTTTTGCATCGTGAAGCTGTTTATGCTATTACTATCTGTAGGAAATGGTTCTCTCTTCAATATTGTTATCAGTTCCTATTTTGTCATGTACACAACAGAGTTAAAATGAGAAGACTTCAGTACAATTTTGTTAGGTGTTAATCTATCTGTAGTACTAAACAGTTTAATGGGAGTTTATTGAAGCAAATTTTTGGATTGCTAAAAGCATTAGAATAAGGAAATTGAGCATCAAGGAAGATGCCTAAGAGTGATTTTTAGTATTAATTTCTACACTTCAGCTACTCTGATCTTGATACTAGGCGCAGATGTTGGGGGAGTAGATTGTGCGATGCCTCACAATTAACAAAAAAATAAACTGCAGCTTAAAAATTAAACTTAGAAAAATATCAGCAACTTTCAATTGTGAATTAATATGCTCTTGTAATTCATTATGATTCTGTGATAAAGCAGATGACCATTGCAATTAATTCAGAGAATTGCAGGAATGACTTTCCCAGTGATAACATTCAAGGCCTGATCACTGAAGAGCTGGAATTTGAACTTGAAACATAGGGTATTGAGCATGGTACTGGCTGTCATTCAGTAGTTCTTCAGGATGTGGAGTATAAGAAGTTAAATTAGCAGTGGAGTACATTCTACCTCTTGTTTGCTGTCACTTTCTTGCCCTTGCTGTTAGATGGGTTGAAAGTCTGAAAACAGAGCAGATATGTACTCGCTTAAGGAAACATACATAGCGGTGGAGGAGGCTATTGTACACAGCTGAGGTTGGGGTAACTTTAGTATCATTTTGTGCTCCATCAGCCAGCTTTATCTACAAGTGAGTGCGGAAGTAATAAGAAATTGGTGTGATTAGCTTCTTAAACTGTCAAATTAGGTTTGTGAAAGCATATCTGTGTTGAAATGCAGATTTTCATGATTGATTGCTCCTGTGAGACGTTCAAGATGTTCTCTGGGCTATTAAAATCTAGTTTGCAAAAGACTAGCTTTTATCCTATTCTTTAGTGACTTATGGATTCTCTTGTGATAAACTGGTGTAACAGGAAGCAAAACAAAAACACATACACACAAAAAAACCAAAACCTCCATGTTTGAAATTCTTCACTTTCAGGTAGCTTTCTTCTTATTAAGTCATAAAGAAAATGCCTAGTGAAATATGTCCAGCTTTGTAGAATATTCTTGTGTTGTCTCATTCTTCTGAATAACGGTGGCACCTGGTGTTATTTTTTGATTTGGTGAGGAAAAACTTAATTGAAACTTAAAATGTTGATTTATTACTTTAAAACTGCAAATATGTCTTCTTTGGGACAAGACGTCTCTAGGAAAACCTTAATGTATTGAGAAAATTGAAACTAATGCTTGCTAAAAATGTACATTGTTGGATGTGATAAGATAAAGATGAGTAATATAGGCTGAATCAGATGAATAGAGTTGGATAAAATTGTTGTTGAATTTTGGAAGTTTAAGTCTTATGTAGCAGTATATGAACTGCCTTCTTTCTTTGAGTGTCAGAAGGTGGGTTTAAGCACAGTGAAGTTAATATCGTGCAATTACTTGTTCTGTGTGTGGTGGTGTTTTTTTTTTTTTTTGTTTGTTTGTTTGCTTGAGTGGCAAAAAAATAAAATTGGTACTATCTCTTCCAGGGAGAGGCTATTTGGTTTAATGCATTGCTGAGTTTTTTTTTCTTCTGCCTTACTTTGTCCTTGCTTTACTGTTGCTTTACTACTTCTGCTTAATTGTCCTTGCAAACTTTACTATACTGAACAGAAATACATAGACTTTTTGTATGAAATACTTTTTATTAGATTATTCTTTTGTTTGTGCAAATTGTTTAATAAGGTATGTGCAGCTTAATAACATAGATAAACGCATGTGTCTGAAAAATGCTGAGGAATGATTGATGAACTGTTTGGGGGGCCATCAGCTTGGTATAGTATGCTTTAGAAGTTTCTCTCTGTGTAATTTTTCTCCACTTGTACCAAAGGATCATCATAAAATGAATTTGTTATATAAACTTTCTTTTGAAGAATATTTTTATTCAGACTTGAAAGTAGGTCCTGGAAAATAAAGTAATATTTATTGGACCACACTGTAACTTCATTCCAGTAATCATGATCTCTAGGTTAAACTAAACAAGTCATCTTTGAAGTAGTATTTAATTTCATTAAAGGGCTTATCTTTGTCTGGCAATTAAACATTGGCAATATTACAGATTTTTTCAATTTTTTTTTTTTTTTAGACTTGGGAAACAATTTTGTTGTCAGAGCATTTTAAAATAGCACTGCATATCCTTGTTCCTCTTCTAGTTTGCATTACAACAATACTTGACTTCGAATCTTCCTCCAAATTTTTAGAGAAACTGCATTAAACATTGCAAGTATGATTTCCATTCTAAGTGGCTAACTAGAAAGTGGCATGGTTAAAATTAATGGATTGAAGTGATACCTGTCAAAAACATTGTGTCACTACTTATTTCTGTCTTGTCTGGGTAGATAGCTTGAGTTAAGTTAGTATTGAGTGTGGTTTAATGTTATTGTTAAATGGTACTCTGTATCATTTTAACTGGTTAAAGTGTAAAAAAAACTGAATCTGCATTTAAGATATTTTTGGTTAGGAAGTGGTATTTTTTACAAACCTTTATGTAGAGCATAAATGTATTCTGTGTGTATCTTCAAATAGCCAACCAAGGAAATAGGCAGTGGAGATGACCATACTGCACTGCTTGTTGCTGCTGTCTTATGAACTATTTCAGTATTTACTTTGTGAAGTTTCTTAAAAGATAAATCTTACCATAAGTATGCAACGATTAGCGCTCGTGATTTATATTGTGAGGCTTAAACTTTTTTTTGCTTGTTTACTTTTATTGCTGCTTGCTTCCAGCTGCCAGTGTCCTCAGAAGTATACATGCATCTACTTGAGCAAGCTTGTGTATGCATACAGCTGTTTGTGAATCTTTTTAAAAATCAGTCTCTATTATCTCTTTCAGAATCTTATCTGTTCGGAGTGTGGAGATGAATTTACTTTACAGAGTCAGCTGTCCATACACATGGAAGAACATCGTCAGGAATTGGCAGGCAGTCGGGTCCACAGCTGCAAATCTTGCAAAAAGGAATTTGAAACTTCCTCACAGCTAAAGGAACATATGAAAACTCACTATAAAATAAGGTGACAGTCATGGGTTTGTAACAAAATGGGCAGATGTTACTTTTATCTAGGGAAGGCAGGAATAGCATTTCCAGTCATTGAAGTACCATGATCTGTAGAAGGTCGCTTCCTTTCTTTTGTGTGCTGTTCTGAAATGGCACTTGTTTTTAAATCCTTGCTAAACTAGGCGATTCCTTTTTGAGGCCATTTTCTTGCTGGTTTTGTATTTTAGGAATCCGTACTAAACACAGCTTCATCTGTCAGCTACTTGTAAACACAGGTTAACTTTTTTCTGACATAGTGCTTTTTGAAGTGCATTTTTATGATTTCAAAGCCTAATAGCAATACATTGAAACAAATGTATGTTAATTTTATATAGCAGTTAATGTAATTGCAAAAATCTTAATGCTTGTCTTTTGCAAAGAAGAAAGTTTTTCCTTGCAGTTTAATCATATTTTGCTAGCCCCCATCACAAACTGCCATGAGTTGTAAATCTGAAAAAGCACAAAATGAGGAGAAAAAAAGAGGCCTGATAAATGCTGTTCTTAATTTTGGTCAATATTTGTTCTGTAATTTCTTTCAGCTCTCTATTTTAACTTCACTTTAAAGAAGGTTAAGATAATTTTATGTTAGAGGAAAGCAGCACTTCCATTGGTTTAGTTTATACGTTAACAAAGCCTAAGGTTTTGACAAGAAACTTAACGGACAGGAAAAAATACATTTTTAAAAATGATAAATATGAGGTATTTCCAATTGTTTTTATTAGCATCTGTCTTAGGTTGGGCAATCTTACTATTTCTGTTCCAGAAAGTTTAAAAAGGAATTATAGTTTCCATTTGCAAACTGAAAATTGAGGCTTTGGAGTATAAAGTTAGATAAGCATATAATACTAGCCAAAAGGTGAGTCTCATTGTGGATGTCTCCTGTGTAAGTTAAGATGAATAAATAAAGAATAGATGAGTGAATATAATATAACTGTGATTTTTGAGCATTAGGCATGTTACATTTTGATGTAAATGAGATATAAGTATAGTTTTAATTTGCATTTGTTAAAAATGTTGAAGATAGGAAGTATTTTTTTAAGGAGAAAAAAATTGATACAACTAATCTTGGCAGGGAGGTTAGTGACAAAACAGAAAAAACAATTTTGTGGTATTTCTTCTGCAGATTGTTTCTTTTATGAGTAACTTCTCTCATTTTGCAGGAAAGTAGAGCTCAGTGATCATTTGTTAATTCACGTTTAGGAAAATAAAGATTACTTTTGGATTCAGAGCTTCCTTATATGAAATTAACCTTATTTATCAATTTAGGTGTAGTGATGCATTGCATGTATATCCAAGAAACTATTGTTTGTAACAGTTACTTACTGTCTTTCTTTCTGCTCTTCCAATGCAACCCATGTATGTGAGCCAGGTTAATGAATTGCATGAGTGCTATTTCGTCACAAAGCTAACACAGCTCAGACCTTCTCTGTTTCAGTAGAAATGATTTTGAAGAGAAAAGCATGGAAATTCTGAATTTTGATATGACACAGTCCTGTCATATTGTTCAGGTGAATTACGAAAAGTTAGCATTTCATCTAACTTGACAGTATACAGTATAGTATTTAAAGTTCAAGGACCTACATAGGTTGTTTACATAGGTAGTTAAAATTCTTATTTTTTTTTATTCTTGCTTTTAATTATAAAATAAGCTTGCAATTTGTAGGACCTAAGGAAAAAAGACTTTTCTTTTTCTTTTCTTTTTTTTTTTTTATTTTTTTTGGAACGTAGCTGCTACAAATGTAGCTGCTACTTTCCCAAAAGGTATCTGTTCTATGTCTGAAACATTTGAATAGAAACTGTTATGAAGTTATAATTTTAATCTTCTGCTAAAAAGAAAATGGTCAATGTAACTGTAAATGCTGAAATATTTCAGAAGATGACCTGATCTTGAAGGACTGATCCTGCAGTTGTTTCCAAATTAGTTATCATTTCTTTATTAAAATGTCACAGCCATGCTATGCAGATGTTATTACCCATCAGAGAGCATATTGGAACAGTCAGGCACATCTAACCTGAAATGGAAGGAAGAAGAGACTAAAAATCTGTGCTAGTATCTGTGCTGTTTTTCAGTCTTCAGCATGTTACTCTGGATAATTCAGTAACTTTAGCAGACACAATTGACATGTATTAGTAACAGTATCACCCAAACTCTGCTTTCTCTGGAAGAGTATAAAAAGTATAAAAACACACAAAATTTGTTTCAAGTAACTGGAAGAAAAAATGTGCTGTCCTTTAAATAGATGATGTAGACTCTGACTTTGTTTTGGAGTAGAAAGATGCATCATTTGAATAGAAATTTAAAGATTTCATCTTATGCACAGACTGTTACTTCCCTGCTATTTGTCATGTTGTTGTTACTAGTTTATACTTCAAGGTATATTTTTGTACATCTGATCCATGTTAGCTAATCCTTATTTCTCATTTTCTTTAGAAAAAGAGTAAGTATTAAAATCTGTAATTTCAACTTGCTTTGAGCAGTATTGACAAGCTGAATTACTATATAGGCATAAATAGGTACTAATGAAAACGTGAAGTGGTCTGGATATCATAGTGCACTACATTCCATTTTCTGCTTCTTTAACTGAGTTGTAATGCTCTTTAAGGTATCCCAGGTTTTTGTTTTTTCTTTTTTTCCTGGATAAAATTAGTTGTTGTTTTTCCACAATTATGCTGTTGGTTTTCAGCCATCATTCAAACTAGTTAGCTTGATTTGTAGAGAAATCATTTATAAAGCTTTTTCCCATATATTACTGTGGCTCTGTGGAGATTGATACGTATTTGGGATATTAAATTCTTAACCTGTTCTTGTTAGACATAAGAAACTGTGTTTGTGTTTATGAGATTCTTATATGTAGTTGAGAACAAAGATTTTGCTGTGTTCAACGAACAGAAATTGCGGTGTTGAAAGTACCCACCAAAAAAGTACTTTTGAAGTTTCTCTGTAGTTCTAGCAGAATTTACAATGAAATTGTCTCTGGAGAACCTACAAGATGTAGCTATTTTACTACAGAAATAACTATAAAATTTCTATAAAATTCTAGGTGGATCTAAAAGTCTCCAACTGTTTCCATTGTTCTTTAACTTTTAAAGAATTTTTTTAAACTTATACAGCTGATAGTATATATGTTCATAAAATTAAAGGTGTATGTTAAAAAAATGATGTAAAATAAATTCCTTCAAAATAATGCTTAATATTAGGATTAAAAAGAACTGTTTTCTTTAACTGACAGGGTATCAAATACCAGATCTTATAACAGAAACATTGACAGAAGTGGATTTACCTATTCCTGTCCTCACTGTGGA